>NC_034427.1:9399481-9440114 GCF_002078875.1 Numida meleagris
GGCGCGGGGGGGGCACTCTCACGGCCGCCCCGGAGCCCCGCGCGGGGCCCCGCCGCCCCCGGAGCCGCACAAGTTGGAGCGAGAGTTTGTCGGGAGCCCCCAACTGCCGCGGAGAGGGATGAGGTAACGGTGCTGCGGGGCTCGCTGCGTCCCTCCGCCTTCTCTTATCCCCTCTTTTTCCCCCTCTTTTTTTCCCCCTTTTTTCCCCCTCTTTTCTCTTTTTTCTTCCTCTTCTTTTCTCCCTTTTTTTTCCTTCTCTTCCCCCCCCTTTTTTTTTCCCTCTTCCCCCCCCTTTTCCCTCTTTTTCCTTCCCCCCCCTTATTTTTATTTTCTTATTTTTTTTTTCCTCCATCCAGCCCCGTTTTGGGTTATTGTCTCCCCCTAAAGCCCGGCTCGCAGCGCCTCCATTTTAATTGCGGGCTGACATGGGGGAAGTGACCCTCTTTTAAGAGATAATGACAACACGCAAAAATAATAACACCCTTAGGGGGGAAAAAAAAAAACCAACCCAGCAGCCGATCCCCGCTCCCATGAGGGGTGTGCGTGCCCCCGTGGGGCTGTAACAAGTGCAGTGCCCTCCGCTCTGCCCCCACCCCGCACAAAGTGCCCCCCGGGCGCCGCGGCCCCTTTGTGTCAATGCCCCACTGACAGCTGTGGGGCCGGGAGGAACCCTGTGCCCCAGCGGGGCTCTCAGCGCCGTATCTTCGGGTTCTCACCTGACCGGGGGAGGACAAACAAAGGGGCACTCGAACAGTTCGGGATGGATTCCCGATGCTGTTTGGTTTTGCGGTCGCCGCGATGCACTTGGCACGCCGGGTGACGAGCGGCATTGTTTGCGGCGGTGCCGGTTGGGAGGTGCGTGCTTTGCGGGCAGCACCTGCCCTCGAGTTGTGCGCCTGCATTTCGGGCACCGCCGGTGTCAGTTCCGCCCGATCCGGGTCCGGGTCCCGGCTCCGAACTCCATAAAGTATTCATTATGAGTGCGGTGCTGTGCTCCGAGCTGCTCTGCTGCTCGTGCATTGCGTGCGTCTCCCCGAGAGGTGAAGGAGGAAGAGGTGAGGGAGTGCTTTCCCTTTTCTTTCCCCACGAAGAGCCGATGTTGTCCAGGAAGAGCGAGCAAAGCGTGATGGTGATGGATAAACTCGCCGAGCTCTCCGGCTTGTATCCACACCTGGCTTGCTGTATCCCTTACAGCAGCTTTTAATTGCAAACAAATAGCGACTTTCCCGTGGCAATCCCGCCCAGGTTCCCTCGCTGTTTGTCAAGTTTTGTGTTGGGAAATCCTCAGCGCTGGAGGAGGAAGAAAAAAAATCAAAATTGACCGAGGGTGGAGTGTATGGTTAGTCACAGCGTTTTCAGTGCGTGGTGCGGGATTGGCACTTTCTGGTGCTTTTTTGGGGATGGCAGAGCTCACACGATGGCTGTCATGGAATCGAGTTGGTTTTAGCACCGTACCAAAAGAAAAGCCAACACGGGTATTGTGATAATGTCGATGCTGAGCGGGTTTTTGTACCTGTTAAATGCTGCGGCGTTCTGAAGCGCGCAGGATTCAGCCTTTGAAAACATGACCTGTACGCGGGGTTCTTGGAGGAGGAAAATGGGCCACTTTTTCCCCGTGGTCTTTGTTTTCTGGGACAGCCGTACGACAGGAGATGTTCTTTGCGAGAAGGGTTTTTTTTTTTATGGTGGTTTTTTTTTTTTTGGTAACTGGAAGTGCTCAGAAGAAAACCAGTTCAGCACCCCCAGCTCTGCAGAGAAATGAAAGCTCTGTTACCCGCTGTCGCTCCGGCTGCTTCGCCTCCAACGCTCCTCGGCCAAACCTTTTTGTCTGCGCTCTCCTCTCACACGGGTCGTTTCTTTGTAGGTCTGTGTTTCTGCAGTTCCTGAGCGAAGTTTCCTGTCCTGCAGCACGGCGGCAGGCTGACACCCACCCAGTGGGACCGTGGCACATCAGCCCAGCCTTTCCCAGCACTTTTTCCCCTTTCTGTGCTGCTTTCAGTGCCTGCCCTGGAGCACTCTGTAACGCTCCCTGGACTCCCCCTAAATTGGTAAAAAACATCCATGGGGGGGTTTCACAGGGTTTTTTTTATTTTTGTGTTTATTTTTTTTTGCTCCTGTGCAGGGGGTTTTCTGGCTTAGTTTAATGCCAAACAAAGGGGTGAAGAGAGGGCTTGGTTTGTCTCTGCGGAGCGACCCGCAGCTGTCCTGGCCATCCCGTGTGCACACTGTGATTCCCAGCAGCCAGCAGGTTGTGTCCATTGCTCTGAGCATCACACTGGGAAATTCGGGTGCTTTGCATAAGGGGGTTAATACTGTGTTTGTTACATGTTGCTTTTGGCTAACTCCTGCCTGAGACAGCATACAGCTCAGCTGTGTTGTTTGTGTGGGGTATTTGGGATTTACAGTGGCCGGAAGGCTGGAGCTGGAGGGAGATGAGGACAATGGCATCGTGAGAACCCTGGGGTTAGAATTCCACTTTATTTATTCAGAACATCCCTTTATTCCCTCCTCTTGGTTTCTCCAGGTGGTCCCTTTGCATTGCAGCCTCTTACCCCGAGCTGCTGTTGAGTTTTCCTCTTTTTTTTTCCCCCCAGACCTGTCTTCTTCTTGGGACCCATCCCATCCCATAGCTGCTCGTGGAGTACTGAGCTCCATCAGCTGCTTCTGTGGAGCAGGGATGCCTTCTTCGCTCTCCTCTCCTAAAAAATGATTTAGTATACTGAAGAAAAATCACCGTTATGCCGAAGATGCTCTTTGTAAACACATTGCAGCCTGAGATCCTCACTGCATCTCCTGCAAGGAGCGGTGGGGTTTTCTCTCCCTTACGAATCAGCAGTCATTCTCTGAGCAGTTCCTTCAGCTTTCTTTCCGTCCCGTGCTATTTCAGAAACGTCAGGCTGTGTTGTGGCTGCTCTTGAAACATTGGTACCGAGTGCCTCCTGGGCGCTGCGCGGGCAGGTCGCGGTCCCGGACAGCAATTCTAATGAGATGGAAACGCGTTCCACTTGGCGGCGTTGGGTTGCACGGAGGTGTGGGCGCACGCAGGCGTTGGAGCAGTGCAGCTTTGCAGGTAGCTGGCAGGTGAGAGCCAGCCCCCCCTGCTGCCGTGCTCTGCGGCCTGGCTGCCGGCCCTCGCCTTGTTCCCTGCGAGAAAATCATCCTGCCCACGTTGGATGTTGCCTACATGGCGAAGCTGAGGTGGGGTCTTCTGTAAAGCAGGGAGGCCACAGAGCCTCGGAAATATTCTACAAACACAGCCACTGGCTTATGTGTGGATTAAAATAAACTTAGTAACAAGAATGTCGGAGCGCATGCCAAGAACTTAGCTGCTTAAGAACCCTACTTAGAAAAGTGAGCGGGGTTTTACACATTGAGGAATATGTTTATACCTGTGTCCACTTAAATCCCCAGCCACCTTCCATCTTTTTTGTGCTCTTCTTGTATTGACAAAATGCCTGTTCCACCCTACTGCTACTTCTCCCTCTTGTATGTCTCAACTTGGATGTCTTGTATGCCTCAACTTCAGGATGAAGACATTAACAAAGCTCACACCTTTTGTACTAATATATCGTAGGAGGAAATGCCTTTCTGACCAGTGCTCCGAAACAGAAGAATCAATGGTCTGTGTTGGCCATTAGTGCTTAAAATACCCAAACCTGACACCAACTAATTAAATACCATTAAAAAAGTAATCAGGATGCAGCGCTCCTAAAGTCCTGCTCCGTAGTGCTGGGGGATGAGGTGCAGGCAAAGCACAAGAGCAGCTTACAGGCTTCCTTCCAACTGCCGTGCGTCCGTCCTGCCTTCGTTCCTCTTCTGGGTTTCATCAACTGTTATGGGATGGGGGGGAAAGAAAGATCAAATTGACACTAAAAAGTAAGGAGGGACGCCTGCCTGAGGCACTGAGCGCTGTACCAGGAACTGCAGGCACAGAAGCCGCAGAGCACCGCGTGTGTTATCTGTTATCTGCTGGAGCGGTCCCAAATCCTGCGTCTCTTTTCTCTCTCGTAGGTGCTCTTTCCCCCAGCTCACTTCCCTTTTAAAATCACCCCACGGTTCTTCCTCCTTTCCCTCCACCCTTTGTACGTTTTGGGTTTGGGAGTTTTAGCAAAGATCCCCTCTTGAAAAAGCCACAAACCCAACGAGAGCGTTTTGGGGGAAGCTCCCAGCAGGGTAATTCCCAACATGACGTGCCTTAACCCTCTTTTTCTCCGGTGCTTTTTTTGTTGGTTTTTGGGTGACACAGACACAAGCGTGACGTCCTTCGCTTCGCTTATTTTCCTGACTCTGTTGTTGTGAGCAGGAGCTCAGCTCTTGCGGGAGTCAGTGGCACTGGGACAGGTGAGCTCTGCTGGGGCAGCTGTCAGGGTGTCCTTAGTGCTGTCAGAGGGGCAGATGGACATGCAGCTGAAATCATTTTGGTGTCACCGGACCCTCTTAAACCTTCTCAGTGCTTGCTTTGCCATTGGCTGCTCTGCACTGTGCCCTGCACAGATGGGGATGGAGGGGCAGAGCTGGAAGCCGTGGGGAGATGGGTGAGGGAAGCACGCAGATATTTCCAGCCTGCGTGTCAGCACCGTGCAGAGAGGTGTGTGCACGGTGCCCTTTCAGAAAGGTGCATCCTCTTGCATTAGCAAACGGTCAGAACGTGTTCTTTTTGCTGCATTGCTTTTCTGGTAGGCACTTGTGTCTTTTTCCTACGGCTTTGTGGGCTTTCTTCAGAATGTTTAGCTGTTTGTAAAGAGGAGCAGCTGGCTGTGCTCCGTACCCGTGTGTGCTGCCCTGTGGCTCGGGCAGAGCATTGCCTTTTGGAGGTGGTAATTCAGCAGAGGTCAGCAGGAATAGAATTCAGATGTCTTCGTTCAGTACAACGCAGGCACGGTTTCCCTTTAACCTCAGGCAAATAGTTTGGTTTTGAGGTGGTGGTGGGAATGACTGTAACGGTGAGGCTCGGTTAATATTAACCCCGCATAAAGGATGTATGTCGTAGGAGTTGTGTGAATGTTAATTAAATCTTTATGGCGCTAATTAGAATGTACAATGTTGATAAGAGATCTTCAAGCAGCTTCTGCAAGGATTGTTTTCGGCAGAGAGTTCCTCAGAGCGCTTCTGTCTGGAAGCATGGCCACAAGTTGTTAGTTGTCCTAACATCTTATGCTAAAGTCTAACTTAATGCAAGGGCTAGTTTGCTTCCCATACTCTCAGTCATAGAAATATTTCAGAATATTTCATGTTTGAGTCAGGAAACAATCTTGTAAATGTTGAGTTGTTTTACCTGTTGCTTGTAATTAAGCGACAGTTATCTTTTTGCTTTAAATTAGTGTAGGTTTTCACTTTTCCCTCCTGTTCTTTCCATTCCCAAATGCAGGACATCTGAAGAACCTCGTGGAGCTCCTTACCATCTTCCTTCTGTCACCAAACCATGCACGATGCAGCTGTGAAACATCGCGGCGCTTCGCTTTGCTAAGGGAAAACATTGTCAAATATTGGTGAGTTCCGAGCATCCAAAGGTATTTTTGTCATGTGGTAATGGAAAGAGAGTATCCAGAGGTTGCCTTGTTGGTAAAGCTTCCAGTTTTTTTAATAAAATTTGGCTTGAAATTGATAACAAAGGCTGGTTTAGAAATGGTACGTGGTACATAGTTGGAGAAATACCTGTGGCTGCTCTTCTGCTCCCACCTAATGGTGAACCTGCCTCCATTAGTCACCATCACCAGGTTTTGTCCCTTCTGTGAGATGCAGAAAACAGGTGCAGAATGCAGAGCAAGGGAAAGTGAAGAGTGGTACAAAATAGGAGAGGTCTCAGCTTTACTGTTCTTACCAGACTGCTCCGGCTTACTCTGTGACCGGGGGACAGGAGATAAATGGGAGCTTTAACAATCTCAAGTGTGAGTGAAAATACAGATTAATTTCACAACGCACCAAGCAAGTCATTTCCCATACATCAGAGTTGGTCGTGCCCTCCCCTGCTCTTCTTTCCTTTTTTTCCCTCTCTAACTGCCTAAATAAAAGGACTGTCGAGAGCTAGCCAACACAATTGCTATGGAGAAGCAATCAGAATTAGGCAGAGGCAAGACTTGGCAGTGGGAAATAGAGATTGAGAACAAAGTCAGTGGTATTTGCTCAAATTGGGTTATATTTGTGTATTTGTTTTCCAGATTTTCACAGTTATGCTCGTTGTCATAAAAATGCTTGGGTCTTCCTTCTTACTTGGTTTGCTCGTTAGATTCGTTCTGTGACCGTTTATAATGACATTAGCTCATACTGGAAAAGCTTTCTTCATTTGTGTTTTCTGATGTTTTCTTTGCGACAAATTTTCAAAATCTCGGGGTTGTTTTGTCTCGTAACCTGGACTGGCATCAGCTGCAGGAACTGTCCCTTGGGTGTTTCAAGAGGAGTATCCTGAATGTTCCATTGCAAACACAGGTTTTGTCAGGAGCTCTATTGGTGACTTTTAGCCCCAGTATCTTATAGGTCAGATAAGGTGAATCAGTGCCTTTGGGCCACAGATGTCTCTTTTAAAAGTCATTAAAGTGAGAATGTTTTCAAAAGCTACCAAACAGGAAACGCTGTTGTTTCATGGAACTGTTTGAAGTTTTAGTATCCCAAATTAGATTATTTTTTTCCCATACTTATAAGAAGTAACTTGCTAACACTATTGCAAAAAGGTAACCTGGCTTTAATTACCTTGAATGTATAGATATGCATTGAGTCATCATCTTCCTGTTCATTAGATCATATGTAGGTGTTTTACATGTGAGTTTGGAGGGGAAGGACTTCAACATGTACTGCTGTTGTTCAGTGATCTTGTTCTTCAATGCTAATAACGTCTGGTTTTGTCTTTTCATTATAGCTGTCTTTCTACAAGAGTTCACCCCAGTGCTGTTGGAAGGCCAAGAACAGGGCACTGCTGTGCTGCCCTCAGACTGTTGATGTCCTCAGCTGCTGCAGGAGAAGCACCAGAGCTGGAACCCAGTTTGTTACTGGTAAGCAGTAATTGTCTTTTCTGGTTTTTTTTTAAATTTTAGTTGAAGTTTCTCTTAGAAGACTACTAAAAATCTTTTCACTAATTGTTAATTTAAGAACACTACAGAGAAACCAACATCTCCAGTGTTTTTTTTTTTTCCTAATTCTGCTTTCTTAATTGCTCTCCTTCCAAACTGAGGACGCCAACAGTTTTCCCCCAGCTTTCATTTTCTTGTGAAGTTCTTCATGCGCTGTCGGAGTTAATGAAGGTTAATAAATGAATTTCTCTCAGCTACCCTCGGAAGTCCCGTCGTCCCACTATGCTTCTGTACCCTGCAGGTTCTGCAGGCTGGAGCTGGCCTGGCAGCCTCAGGTCAGTGGTCTGACTGGTCATGGCCAAACCACTGGCTGAAAGCTGTGGGGAGGGATGTGAGATGTTTAATGGTAGCTCTGTTGTTTTATGTTCTGCTTACCAGGGTTAGGTTTTGCTTCTGGTTCTTGTTCAGGTTGCAGAAGCCAAGCTGTAAGAGCAGAGCACGCAGCTTTCTGGATGTCTTTATTCCTCTTGCTGAAACTGGCCTTCCTCTAGTTCCTAATTGCATCTAGGTCTATGTATTTTCACAGCAAAAGCAATTGTAGCCTGATTATGTGGTCTTCAATGTATTGTGTGTCCTGGCAAGCTCTAATCCAGACAGATGGGGGTGAAGTCCCTTTACCTGCACCGACACCTGGCAGGGAGCGAGCTCTTGGCCGCGTGCTGCAGCTGCTGGAGGCACAGTGTTGGATCTCTGCTCATGGGCTCCTGGGCACCGCCTGCTGCAGAGAGATGCCAAGCAGAGCTGCTGCCGTGGGTGGCATTGGCTTCAACCATAGAATCATAGAATGGTTTGGGTTGGAAGGGACCTTTAAGGCCATCTAGTTCCAACCCCCTGCTATAGGCAGGGACACCTCCCTCTAGGCTGGGTTGCTGAAAGCCCCATCCAGCCTGGCCTTGAATAGGGATGTTTCAGTGAATCCCCATCAGGCAGATGTTAACTAAGTATTGGTGGGAAGTGGTTGAAGTTTAAGTCCAACAGTCAATGAGAATTGAAGGGGCTCAAATCCAATGATAAAAATGCACCTAGGTAATGCAGCTGTGGGGTTGGTGGTGGCAGTGAGGTGTCTTGTTTGGTTGGTGGTTTTGTTTTTTTTTTTAAGTTCACTGAAAAACATATGACCAACTTAACAACACGCTGGATTCTTGAATCAAAGTAGAAGAATTTCTCTTGTGGCAGCTGTTCATTTTCATAAACTGTTACTTCCACCTACTTTGAATAAAACCAAAACACAAATACAGCTTTGGAGAACGCAGTATAAGGAAATGAAAACTCTCCTAGTAGCTGTGTGCTCTTCTTCAAAGGCCCCTGTGAGGCAGCCCTTCAGTTTGGGAGTAGTGCATTTGAAAAACTCAAGTGGAGCCTTTGCGGGGAGTTACACCCATTAATGTCCCAATTCTTCTGTTCTCTCTCTCATTTAGAAGAGTACTCCAAGTACAGGCACTGTCTTTTTCAGTTGTTAAGGTTACATTGTGGTTTTGTTCTTTTTTTTTTTTTTTTTCCCCCTCCAGCATAGGGTGCATGGGTGGGAGGAATCCTCTCTATTTCTGTTGTCTTTAATTGGGTAAAAGTGAAACTTGTGCACACAGAGAGCGTTGTGTGAGGGGGAGCTTCAGTCTGGTCTCACCTTGCGGAGCTGCTTGGCAGAGGAATTTTAAAAATGTTGGAATGTCTTGGGAGTGGAGATATGGGGAGGACATGGGGAAGCAGCGGTGGGGCGTGTTTGTTTTTGTTTTCGTGGTGGTGGGCTTTCTTTTGTGTTGTAAACCATCCGAGTGAATTGCAGTTCCTCCTTAATCTGTTTTTCCTTTTCTCTGGAGAGAAATGGGGGAGGAAACAGCACATTTTTGGTGGAATTCCAGTTGGCCTGTTTTCCCCAGGGAGCATGGAGCGGCCGGTGGAGGAGCGTGCTGCTTGGTGCTCCCTAACCGGAGCCCTCTGCGCTAAGGGTGGAAGCTTACGTTAGGAAAATGGCACCAGGCTGAGGGCCACGGGGTTCACATTTTTGGTTTTGCGAGACAGCAAGAAGTATTTTCGTCTTGTACAGGGCTTTCAATTGATGAGGAGGAACTGTAGTCCATTTTTGCTGCTGTTTTCTGTCGGAGCGGAGGGAATGAAGTGCTTTGGAGTTTATTTTCGTCCCCACTGTTTCCCAAGGGATGGGACGGCAGAGGCTTTCATCTGTGTGCTGTGTTTCTTCTCTGTGGCTCTTGGTCAAAATTGAAATAATTTGCCGAGTTTTAGGCACTACTCATTTGAACCCCTTAACTGAGAGATTTTGGTCAGGGGACTTATTCCACGTATGTATGCAGTGAGGTTGGCTGTGTAAGCATTACTGGCTCTTCTTTTTGCCGTAGGTGAAATTCACTTAAAGTGAATATTCTGTTTACTCAGGCTGTTATTATGCCATCAGGTGATATTTTCGTGTACAAACAACTGTACTGCTAATGCAAAGTAAACACTTTCCATAAATGGTGCGTTTGTACAGCTAGGTTCGTTCTAGTTGGGGTTAAAATGTATATAAATTCTTAATGCTTGCTTTAAGACCAGAGCTTTGACAACATGAGAACAAAAAGCTGCCCTGTATCTTGGCAGAAGTTGGCAGGAAGGTGATGATTAAATCTGCTCGCTGGTTCTTTTTGCTCTTACATGCAAGTGCTGTTTGTTTAGGGATGATTTTTCTAGTTATTTCTAGGAAAGCAATAGAATTACCGTACGATCTGTAAACTGACTTATGGAGAAAGCCTGCTCTCCTACCATTTATTTAGTGGAAAATCTACAGATGAGCCCTTACGCTTCATTGGCTTCTTGGAAAGCTGTGGTGGGCCGTGTGCTGTCGCCAGAGGCCCAAGCCAAAATAATTTCAGTAGGTGTTCAGCTTTGAGATCCTTCAGTGCATTAAAGAGACCTGAGGTAAAACAGTGTTGATCTTCAGGGTCCATCTCGAGCAGTCTCGGAGCTGTCTGCGCTGCGCTCCCACCGGGACTTGGAGGGGCACTGCCTTTCTGAAGAAATCCTTCCGCTGCGTCTTGTAAGTGGAGATAAACATTTTTACCGAGAAAAGGAGGGGAAAAAAATCCCGACACCAGCCAAGAGGCCACAAAACAGCGTGTGAAATTGGAACAGAAGAGCGCAGGGTTTTGAAGCTTCCTGAATTTTTAACTACTAGCAAATTGCCTTAAATTTAACTTGGATTAATTCCCTGGTGCTCCTTGACATTAAACGGGTGTTCTCGTTTGACATGGGTAGACAGAAAACTAATTAATTCCTCTGAATTTGAGGCATATTTAATTTTCTCCCCCAAAGACCTCTCATTTAAAAGGTACAAGGCTGTGACAAATGTTGGGTGGGGGACGACATGTGCAGGGGGCAGACATTTAGCCAGGGAGGACCGAGGCATCCCCAGTAACAATTGCTGCTACGGTAGATGTAGATACTCTTGTCCTCAGGCTAATCAGTAAAACTCAACATCTTTGCTTGCACACTTGGAAATGCTGTCACAGGACCTCCTCCCAGTGGAGGGTTGCTGCTCCTTGTGATGGGTGTCTTCCCTGTTCATCACTCTTTATACTTATGATTTAAGTACTTTGAAACGAGGATGAGTTGCCATCATTTGCACAGGGCGATGCATCTTCTCGTTATTTTAATGTGCATTATTATATACTTTGTATTTTAGAACATCAGGTGGCTTTGCTTTCCTGTCCAGAAGGCACCTCCTGCTCTTGTCCCCAGCCCTTGGGGATGTGAACATGCAGAGGGCTGCGTGGCTGCAGGGTGTCTGCTGTCAGCAGGCGGGAGGGAAGCCAGGGAGGAATCTTGCAGAGTTTTTTATTATTTTTTCTTCTGTGGTTAGTAAAAAAATCTCTTGATAGGAAATTAAGTCAGAGGGAAGCTATTTCATAAACAAGCTAGCAAGTGCTTCGTCCGTAAGAAGCAGTGGATTAGTCAGTGTGCTGCTCAGACTGCTCTGCTCTAAACTGAAGGTAGAAGGAGGCAAATGCCCAATCCAGGTCGCTGGCATAGGCAGCTTAAACAAAGAATGAGGTGTATCTGAGATGGGCTGCTATCAGCAGTGAGGGGAACCCAGCCATGCGCTGAGCTAAGCTCAGTAGACACCTAAAGCAGTAAAGAAAGAAAATCTCAAGGAATCAGTGTAATTTCTAGCTGCAGGACATTCAAGAAGAAATCCAGGAAAAGCTGTTGTTGCGTAAAAGCATGTGAACAGTGAAGATATTGACAAATATTCCTGATGTTAATCTGTATTAAATTGAGGAGGGGAAAGTTACCTTGTGGGAGACAATTCTTTTTCCAAGCAGTTCTAGGGAGATGCTGTCTTGGAGCCTGGGTTTTGATACCTGTAAAGGAAGAGCAAAAGGAAGTGCCAGATCTGGAGCCTTGGGATCATTGCATGATTGTGTTGTGAGATGTCTCGCATCTCCCTCAGAATCACGTGGCTGTGGCAGCTGGTGGAGGCAGGATTGATGATGGACAACTCACTCGATCCTGCGTGGCAATTCGTATTTCCTGAGGGAGCTAAGTCGACTCTTCAGCTCCTAAAAGTAGATGCAGCAGTGGTTTCTAGAATAAAGACAAAACTGAACTGTCACTTTGCCTTTATAGGTGGTTCTCCCAAAGCTGAAGATGGCTGTGGAGCAGTGGCAGCCACATTCAGTGCATGGGTTACAGAGTGTCTATGCTGCCTGTGTCTGACAGGGTCTTTCTAGGCCTTTAAAAGCTATTTTACAGATCGGTTCTTCATGTTCTTGCTCCTCAACTCTGATTCTTGGTTGGCTGTTTATTGAGATGGGGGTGGCCGGAGCCAGGGTCCCCAGATAGGTCTTGGTGTTACATAGGTGGTGGCATTCGGATAGTGGAGAGCTACACTGCTATTGACCACCTTCAAGTGAAGATAAGCTTCTTCATGTCTTTTGTGCTTAATTCTACAGAAGAGCTGCACGGAGTTGAAGCTCATAAACCCCAGTTCTGCCTGTTTGTGTTGCAGGAGGGAGGATGGGTCTTCCTTTATGAGGGAAGCCATTGGTTTTCAGTGGTTAGGGACCAGCTGCTCTCGCAAATTAGCGCTCCTGCCCCTGCTGAGGAGACAGCCCCATTCCTACAGAACGGAGGAGGCCTGTGCAGGCAACAGTTGCATAACTCGACCTTGTGAATCATCAGGTGGAGCTCTAGCAGAGAGGTGCTGGTAACGTGCGTTCTGTGGGCTCGTTCCCCAGCCAACGGCGTTGGCTCGACTGTTGCTGGTTGGCTTCTGTAGGTGGTATTAATAGCACAGGCGGGGGCATGGATCTTACATATCTGTGTTCCCCAGTGCTGGAAACCCTCCTGCACACATCAGTGAACTTTCCCAATTGTGGCTGCCCTAGGCCTGCCCACTGCTGCTGGTTGGTTTGAACAGATGGGACTGAATGTGGATTTGAACTCGATGTGCGTTGAAAAGTTGCTTCAAGCTTGCTCAGCCTTGCTGGCAGTGCTTATATTTAACCATGTATGCTTTGGGACTGGGAGAGCTCAGGGTTGTGTTCTCACAGGGATTTTGTTTTCATCAGCAATCACTAGTATCCTAAACCCAGGATGTGGCTGCTCATGATGATGCTCCAAGCACACACGTTTTACTGTTGTATGTTGAGATGTGGACCTCAATATCAGCTTCACAGTTGGAACTTCTTATACTGGGACAAATTCAAGTTTCTGGGGGAAAGGAAGACTCATCCCTCCCCATTGTAGGGCTGGAGCACCTCTCTTATGAAGAAAGGCTGTGATTTATAGCATTTTTTCCCCCAACATCTTAGGCTGGTTGTGGGGAAAACTTGGGGATGTAAAGCCAAGGAAACAAGTTTTACTGCAAAGTTGAAAAGGTTGTGCTTATAAGTAGTTAAGCTTCAAGTGACATTAATATCATAGCTCTGATCCACTGCTGGTTTGGTTTGGGTGGGGACTTGAACTGCTGTGATCTGTAGTCTCAGATTTTGCCTATTGCTTTTCTGATTTGAAAGCAGTGTTTATAGCCCCTCAGCAGCAGCACAGCAAGGGGAGTAGCTGCTTTCACTCAGCTTGTGCTGTTGGGGGATTTCAGCTATTCTGTGCTCTCATAATGCTTTTTCCCTTGAGGAAATTGTGTTGCAGAGTGATTTCCAAAAGTTTGTATCCATCAGAGCTTCACATCTAGTCCCTTCTAACAGCAGTTTTTTGAAGTCTGCATCATGTCATGAACGTGGACCCTTTCTGGGCAGCTCTTGTATTCTGTGGGGCTTGTTCAAGACAAACCTGCTATTGAATGTGGTGCAGTTTGGAGCTGATCTGAGCTTGTTTGGATGTTGTTCAACGGTCATTTCCTTCTCCATGCAGGACTTGTGGAAGAGGAAACACAAAGACTTCCAAATGAATAACCGAAAGGAAGATATGGAGATTGCCTCTCACTACCGGCACCTGCTTCGGGAGCTCAACGAGCAGCGGCAGCACGGCATCCTCTGCGACGTCTGCATCATAGTGGAGGGGAAGATCTTCAAGGCTCACAAAAACGTTCTGCTCGGGAGCAGTCGCTACTTCAAAACGCTGTACTGCCAGGTACAGAAAACCTCCGACCAGGCCACGGTCACCCACTTAGACATTGTCACTGCACAAGGCTTTAAGGCAATCATTGACTTCATGTATTCTGCACACCTAGCGCTGACCAGCCGGAACGTCATCGAGGTGATGTCGGCTGCCAGCTATCTGCAGATGACGGATATCGTACAGGCCTGTCACAACTTCATCAAGGCAGCTCTCGACATAAGCATCAAGTCAGATGCCTCGGATGACCTTGTGGACTACGAGCTGGGAGCCCCCTCCAGCAGCAGCACGGACGCTCTGATCTCGGCGGTGGTGGCTGGCAGGAGCATATCGCCATGGCTGGCTCGGCGGACGAGTCCAGCAAACTCTTCTGGAGATTCTGCCATCGCCAGCTGCCACGAAGGAGGGAGCAGTTATGGGAAGGAGGATCCGGAACCAAAAACTGACAGCCATGAAGACGTTTCGTCCCAGTCTCTTTGGTCTAGTGACATGGGTTATGGGTCTTTACGTATCAAAGAGGAACAGGTTTCTCCCTCTCATTACGGAGGGGGTGAGCTGCATTCTGCCAAGGATAGTGCAATACAGAACGCTTTCTCAGAACAAGGAGTGGGGGATGGCTGGCAGCCCACGGGGCGCAGGAAGAACAGGAAAAATAAAGAAACTGTGCGTCACATAACGCAGCAAGTAGAGGATGACAGCAGGGCAAGTTCTCCAATGCCATCTTTTTTACCTGCCTCAGGATGGCCATACAGCAGTCGAGACCCAAGTAAGTCATTCTGCTTCCATTGCTGACGTGAGAAACGTTGAGTTAATTGCATCTGTTTATGGTATGATCTTTTCTGTCTCAAAGTTAGGATGGCTGTCCTGCTTGTTTCACTAACCACGGGCAATTAATAGATCCAGGGCTGCTGGTGTTGTTGGGTTTGCTGTTTTTTCCCTAAGGACTTTTAAGAGAGTGTGGCATTGAGCTCCCTCAGGCTGACTTGAGGAATTCAGCCTGTGATAGGGGTTAGCCCATGTTTCATTGCACACCAGAATCCAAGAGGGGTGGGTGAGATTGTATATATGCTTCTGTTGTCAAATTCAGGTGAAGAAAGGAATATAAACAGTAGTGAAATTCTGAATAGTCTTTATGGGCTGAAAAAGGATGTGTAAGTAGCTTGCATACTGAAGTTTGAATGTGGCTTTCATTGGATTTAAATGAACGGTTAACTCTGCAAATATCTTCAGAAGTATTACATTTTACAGTTATCTACTGCAGTAGGCTCGCATGTAATTATTCTAATTGGCTGATGATAAAATCTAAACAACTTCAGTTAGAAGAAAAATGTGAGATAACCAAAGATAACAGTGATTTATGATGAATTCTGGCTTTACAGTGCACATGTTCTGGGATTGTTTGGAGCAAAGACTCAATGTGGAGTACCTGGAATGCGACTGGCACTCAAGTATTTTTCATTTTCACTGCATCCCTTAAACCAACTCAAACACTTGTATTTCCATGAGGTGCGTGGGGTTGGGACAGGTATTTGAGGCAAACCATGCGTGCTGGAGCAACGGCAGAAGGAGAACTGCAGCACTGATCTTAGCAAGCTGCTTATAAATGGAATGTTCTTCAAGTTGTGCTTTTGAAAAGAGTGCCAAGTGTAGGAGATAGTGTTACTGGAAGCTGAATGGTGTCTGCATCGTTAAAATCCTAATTGTCAGGGAATTGAGCAAAAGTGCCCTTTTCTTTACAGCTGTTTGCAGATGAGAGGAACGCAGCTCCTGGTGTTGGCTCAGTGCAGCGCTGAGCCAGCACAGCAACAGGCACAGCCCAGGAGGTTGTTGCAAATCTTGTCCTAAATGCTGTTTCCAATGAGAGAGGTGTTTGTGAAGATGGAAAAGGGCAAGCTGTGAGTGCTGGTGGCTGGGGGGAATTGCTTCAGTATTCCACTCGTCCTCATTGAGCAAAGGGAAAAACTGAATACGAGGTGAGCGGAGTGCCAGGACTGAGGCAGCACGGGGCTGTGTGTGTTGGCAGCACCTGGGCACTGCTCTGAGAGCAGCGTGGGGCTCAGTGAAATGGCCTTGCTGAGCCTCAGCCACTCCTGGTTTTCCCTGTATTCACCAGCCTGGGAAGTGAGGAGAGATGGAATTCTCCCATGTGCACTGCTGAAGGGTGAGAACAAGAGAGCATCCCTGCTGCCCCAAGCACTGCTGCCCCACTGCCTCCCTCCAGGCAGGAGGGTCTCTGGGTCTGCTGAACACTGCACGAGTGTTCCCCATCTCCAGCAGGTGGAAGCAGCCCTCCTGCAATCTGCTCTCTGCAGTTGCGGAGCTGCAGGGTTCCACTCAGGTTGCTTGTTGGTACAGCAGGTTCTTCTCTCTCTGAAGCAGCCAAGGCGTGCTCTCCACACGTAGCTCCAAGGCATGAAGAAAAATGGTGCACTTCTGGTGTAAGAACAGGTAATGACGAGTGTCTGCGCTGTGTCACGAGTGCCTGGGATGTATGCTCCACTCTAAATTTCATCTTTGGGTTGTGTTTGAATTTGATAGCATCAGGCTTCGTTCTGAGGCTTCGTAAAGCAAACTGCAGAACCCTTCAGTTAGAAGCGTTCCCAGCCACACTGCACAGAGCAGAGACGAAAGGGTGCCCCTGTGCTGAGGAAGTGGGTGCAGAATGCTCTTTCAAGAGTATGCTAAGAAGAAAAGAGTTAGCTCCAACGGTGTTCTTTGAAGCTCCTTTATCTTTCTTGATCTATTTGGTTATTTTAAGATGCTGCTTGTGAGGTCTGCTAGCTCTGCGTAAGGGATAACCTGGGTACCCTTTGCAAATGCTGCTATGCCAGAGGACTGGCACAGACCTTCTGGCAGCACAAAGCTAATTCAGGAGAGTTAATCTTAAAACTACAGTGTTAGCATCTTCCTCCTGACATTGGGCCAGATAACCTCTTGGTCTTCCTTGCAAGCAGCACCGCATTTCAGCAGGATGCAGGCAGCTTTTCGGAAGGTGGATCTTGCAAATGACGGTGGCATCACGCTTTGAATTCAGTGTTGAGGGGCAGCAGCTATAAGGGAGCACTTACTTTGTGACACCGTACAGGGAAGCTCGGTGCAGCCACTGAAACTTTGCTTTTGTGCAGCTGCCAGCTCACTTCCACTCGGGGCTGGGGCTTCTTGTCCTGGTGGCACATCTGGAGGGCCTGGCTGCGGGGCTGGTGGCGTTGCCAAGGCTCTCACCCACGAGGACAGCTCTCCCTGGCAGAGCTGCTTTTGCCTTTCCATATAATGGGAAGCGCTGTCACTTGTGGGGTGTCTCTTGAAGAATTCATTGATGGTTTTATATCGTGTTAGTTCAAGCGCAGTCGCTATGAATCTGGAGTTTATTTCTAAGGAAGTACTCCCACGCATCTTCTGAGTGTTTGTACCCTAAAGCCGTAAGTGATTCTTCTTTTTTTTTTTTTTTTTGTACCAATTGACTGTGAAATGACACTAATTATTCTCAAAACAGAGCAGTCATTTTTAAAGACACTGCAGCTTGGGAACTTCTCGCTTTACTTTGTTTGAATGCAGTGAAAATGCTTTCTTCTGGAAGAAGAGCTTTGCATTACCCAGAGTGGTGACCTTCACGGGCAGGGTGGACAGGGCTTCACCTTCTGACCTCATAGAGATCGGGGTATGGTATTTCCCATCCAAGTCTTTGGTTCTGCACAGGTTCCCTCCCCTGAGGAGGAGAAGCTCGGGAACATTTTTGGGTGATGCACTGATCCCAGTGCAGAGCAGGAATCTTCTGTTGCTGTGGGACGTGAGGGGATGCTCCAACAGGACGGCATTCTGCTCACTTGTCCAGGATATGTCAATGTGCTCACCTGGAGTGATGGGACTCTGCAGAATGGGAAAGCATTTCTCCTTTTGCTGTGTTCACCTTATATTTGGGGTCTTGGCTGTGTGCATGTGCACTGTAAACATTTGTGCACTGAGCAACTGTAGACAGCGCCGAGGGCATTGCTTCTGCTGTGCTACTTGGCAAGTGTTCTAGTCGTGTGGTGGAATAAGGATCTGAAATACTGTGAGCAGGGGAAGAACTCAACGTGGCGTCGGGACACGGGGTTCGGCTGTTCAGGAACTCCCAAGATTTTTGGTTTTGCAGAAATGCAGGACTTGCAGCTTGGCTTGCTACTTTACTTACAAACAGTTTACTGTCCTCAAGAGCTGGTAGTGAGCAGGCAAGAAGAGCTGTCCCACAGGCTGCTGCTCTAATGCCCCCTGGGATTCCCTCCGCCCACAGTGGGCACGGTGCTGCCCAGCTCGCTGTGGGGAGGCTGTGCCAGCAGCTGCTGGTTGCAAAAACATTTTGCGTAAAGGCTGTGGAGAGTGCCGGCTGCAAGCTAATGAATTATTGGGGTGCAGCCTTCACAGAAATAGCGGTTCTCAGCTCTGTTATTAAAGGGTTAGATCGGGTTGTTTTCAAATCTGGAGACTAAAGTCGGTGCTTTTCAGCCCGGACATTTACCCGTGGCTACACCCTGGCTGTAAAATGGTTCCACCCTGCACAGCTTTAGCTCTGAGCTGTGTCCGTTTCCTCTCCCCACCCCACGCTCCATGTTCCCCAGGCTCCAGAGCCCTCCTCCTCCTCTTCCTCCTCCCTGTGGTCACAGCCCTGATTCTGTTAATCTGCTTTAACTCCCGAGATCAGAGGCGCTTCCCCTCTGCTGAGTGCCCTTCTCGCTATTTTCTGTTCCCCGTGCTGGGATTAGACCAGCCTCCTCCTCTCGGCTGTACTGCTTTACCCTTCTTTACTGAAATGACCAGCAGTGAGAAATGAAAGGTTTAGCTTTTTGAATCCTGCTTTGAGATTGCCTGTCTGCTCGGGACTTTCACTTTCTCCTTTGCAGCAATGCTTGTGCGTTCACACGGAGGAGGAATTTGTTTTTTTTTTTTTAAGATGCAGTGAACCAAAAATGAAAACTAATTTTGCCGTCTTGGTCTCAGATTTGATTTTGGTTTTCGGTGTTTTTTGGGGGAAATTTCTTACAGGCTCTTGTTTCAAACAATAAGTACTTGTTCTGAAGGACTTTGGAAGTTACACTTACTTGGCATGCTCTCCTATGCAAGGACCCACTTCAGTATTCCAATGGCAATAGTTTCAGAAAGAATTAACTCACCTAATTTAACCATTTCCATCATTTTGGAGGTGATATTTTTTTAAGATCCTTGGAGGAACGGGGAGGGCTTCCCAGCTGGTATTTGTCTGCAGCCCATTGCTTTGAAGGAAACAGAGCTGCAGATACAGCAGTGCTTTCAGAGTGCATCAGTGCAAAGTCAGGTCGTGCTTCTGCAGAAGGAAAAAGCGTTGCACGTTAGAACCTGTATCTCTGTAGTTCCTGAATGGTGAATTTGGGGCTTCTTTGGAACGTGATGCGCATTGTATCCATGTATACATGACTATGTTAGTAAAAGTGCTGCTGATCAGAACAGCTGTAGGTTGTGGCATCGTTTCTCTCTGTAAGCACTGCCCGAGAACACCGGGCCTTGTTTGACAAGCAGTCCGTTGTGACACACATGGCCAAGGGTGGTACTTGGGAATGGGACTATCAAAAATAGAAACTTGAGGGATATTTTTAGCAGCTGTAAAAAGATTGTCTTTTTGCTGATGGCCCGGGCACTCCTCTTTTCTTTGCTCAGAAGGAAAAGACCAGCAAACAAAGGCCATTTCCTCCTGGGAGTTTACGAACGGGTTGTGTCATTTGCACATGAGGAGATCAAGCTGAATCTTCCTAAATCTGTGCAAGAAATGTCATTCCTGAAGTTTTAGGTGTCAGAGGTGTGTCTGGATGCCCCATACAAATTGGTGGGAGAGCTCAGAACACCGTTGTTGTTTTCAGCCCAGTTTTCTCTCTATAATTTCAGTTCAGGCCAGCACTTGGTGGCAGGAGGAGTTAATACCCAGTGCAGGAAAGCTGAGTTTCAGTGGCCCCCACTTTCCCTTTGAGCTCTGTTTCCACCCCCGCGCTCTCCTGCAGTTGTTCTGCTGGAAATGTCTGTGCAGCCGTGGAGTGAACCAGATTGGGGAACTGATCTGGGATTAAAAATAAACTTTTTGTAATAAACCAGGATATTTTTAACGTCCATCGGTTCCTGTCTCAATTTCACTTCTCAACTATGCAAATAGTTGAGTACAACTGAAGGTGCAGCGGGGGGATGCAGGAATGAGCGTTTGGGGCGGGGGAAGCTGGTGTTGGCATCTCTTCCCTCGCATCCCTCTGCCCTTTCTGCTTGTCACGTTGTGAAGAAGACAGTGACATTTGCCACATGCCCCCAGGAAGCCATCCAGATGTGTCAGAGCCACCACGGACAGCGCCATGCCCGTGTTGATCACAGGCGGCTCCAGGGCCAGGGCCCTGTCCTGCAGTCATCGACGACTTGGTGGCATGGAGCAAACCCTCAGCACGCTGTAGGATGGCACCAGACGGTGAGGAATGATTTGCTGGAATGCAACGGTGCCAGAAACAGCACGGATTCAGCAAGGACAAATGCGAAGTCCTGTGCGTGGCACAGAATAACCCCATGCATCAGCACAGGTTGGCAGCCAATGAGCGAGAGAGCAGCTTTGCAGAAAATGTGTTCTGGTGGTGCAAGCTGAGCAGGAGACATGTGCCTGGCAGCCGGGGAGTGCACGTGCCTGGGCTGTGCTGCGAGGAGTGTGGAAGGGAGAGCACGCCTAGTGCACAGGGCCCTGCCTGGCCATCTCCAGCGGGAGGACTGGGAGCTCGAGCAGGTCCCGCGTGGGCTGTGGAGATGGACTGGAATGCTGTGTGCGAGGAGAGGCTGTGGAAGGGAGAGCACTGCTGGTCATCTGTCTGCAGACAGAGCCTTCACAGGAGAGCTTAACGAGTGAAAAAGCAGTAGCTGATGCTCCATAAACAAATGGAGAGGTCATCTGTGTTACTTCGTCGGGATCAACGGGTGCACTAGGAGTAACGTGTCTGTCAGTATGTTGGTTAGTGCCTCCTGCGGGAGCAAAAGGAGGAAGGAATCTGTCTTTTTCCTCTTTCTCTTAAAATAGTAAGCTTAATTATCTGTTGGAAGTTATTTGCAGCGTGCATACTTGACCCAATATGAAGAATTGGGTAACTTATGTGGTTGGATCTGAAATACTCTGTATAAAATATTCTTGTATTTAATACACAAAGCATCTTCTATTTCACCTTTGATGAGCTTTACTTCACTTCAAGAGAAAATGACTTGGGATGCTCAGTCAGGGAATATAATCATAGAGGTTGGAAAAGAGCTCCAGGATCCCCAAGCCCAGCCCCATCCCACCCCACCGTGCCCACTGAGTGCCACATCTCCATGGTTCCTGGATGCCTCCAGGGGTGGTGATGTGCTGATGGTTGGACTTGATCTTGGAGGTCTTTTCTAACCTTCACGATTCTATGAGATGGAGGAGTTCTGCTCTGCGTGACTGTGAAATGTTGGAGTGGAACATGGCCTCTTGCCTTGTGAGGCTGGAGGGAAAGAAGGGCATTTAGGACTTGCAGCCTGGCAGAACGTTCTCTTTTGTTCCTGGGGTACTGCTGCCTTCAGCAGAAGATGTAATCTCGTATGGCTTCCATTCAAACCTTCCTCTGATATTGGTTGTGAGCTTAGACCTCTAAATACAGATTCCTAGAAGATACTCAACTACGAGTAGAAGAGAGGAGGAAGATAAGCTGAAATAAAAAATAATCGAGAAAAACAAATTGCAGAAGAGCAGTATTGGGAGTGCAGGTAACACCAGGGAGCTCTGGGGATTGCTGGGAAGGTGAGAGCTGCACAGAAGCAGTGAGCAGTGCGAGGGGACCCGTGGAGGCATTGGCAGGGGGTGGCAACCAGGAACATGGAGCAGAGCAGGGAGAAGAGTGGCAACAGGAGCTCCTTGTGTGTTAAGCAGCAAGTAATGCTGATCGGGGTGATGGATTATTTCTTCTACGTGGGGAAGGTCTTGGTCTTTCTGAGGTTGGCACATGGATTTTACAGTTGTTTGCCCAGATTTAATGCTTTTTGCTGTCAGTTGCACTGTCACTTTTCTCCTCGATCTAGGAAAGCGGTTCATTGCGTTCCGTTCCCTTTGGATGCTGTTGGTACGTTGCATCACCTTGGTTTCCACCGCAGCCCTTCCCCACGAGCCACGTGCAGAGCTGCCTTTGCTCGTGGGCACTACAACTTTGTTTCAAAGCTGAAAACTACCTGAGGCTGAATTCCTTACGGTGACAGCCTTGATGCTGATGCACTGTAGTTGGTAGTAGGCTGCTGGCTTGGCTTTGCTTTTCTGATGCCTGGATTTGTGACAAGATCTGAGCTTATTTATCTTTCAAGCAGCGTCTCTTCCTTTTGAAAGGCAGTAGTGGTGCCCGCATGTGGTTTTCTGTACTCGGGCTTCCAGTGATCCTTTTTATCTTAGGTTTTGTGTGTAAATAGGAGCTTTCCAAGCTGATGTCAAAGTTTCAGGGATGCCTGGAGATGCCATCGCCAAAACTGCAAAAAGAGGCCCAGCGTTTGGCTTTTTTAAAACCAAATCAAGGAATTATTAATCCAAGTCAACGGACTCATAAAGCTTTTCTAAGGCTTCAAAGCTCTGAAAAGCAGGCTGGTGTAAGAGAATAACTACCAAATAATTAATTGCTAAGGAGACTAATGAGCTCAGCACTAATCCCATGGCAGCTCTGGGGCTGGGGGTGGGACGCGGGCACGGCCAAGGTGCTGCAGCACTAGGGGAGCGCGCTGCCCAGTGCTTGGTTCGTGTGCTTCTGCAGAACTCCAGGGAATGGTTAGATTGCTGGGCAGGGATGGATGCTTTTGATTCATGTAATTCTTTGGCTCGATCCCATTAAAAGGAGCTGCATCCCAGAGAGAAGCGGTTTCGGAGACTCGGGGACAGGAACTCGATGCGTTTTTGGGTTTGGGTGTACAGAGAGTATTTTGGTGCTTACGTCACTAAGTGGATATTTATTTTGCCTTAATGTGTATTTGATTAGGTTACTGCAGCTATAAATACTGGGAGCTCCAAAGCCTCTATTTCACTGCCTGCCTCTAATCTTGGCTTTTGAGGAGCATTTAATGCCTTGTTGTGGTTGCAATTAATCCGCGTGTGTTTTAGCAATTAGCGTCCATGCGCAGCCGGCGGCAGCACGTTGTGGCCGTGTCCATGGGCAGCTCTGGGATGGGACAGGAGGAGGGGAGGGGTCTGCTGCCCGTGGGGTTGGCAAACACCTGGAGGGGGCTCCTGTGGCTGTCCATGCTTCTGCTGGGATGTGTTCCCGTTTCAATGCACTTTGATTTACTTTTTTTCACCCTCTGCTGGAGCAGCTGTTGCGCTTTGAATTCTTGTAACTTCCCTTTATGTGGAAATGTTTGTTTGTAAAACAAACTTCATTATCTTGTAGGAGAAACGCATGTACCTGGTAACGGTGTGCTCGGTAGCAGAGGTAGTACAGAATATGTACCCATAAATAAAAATCAAAGCAGTGAATTCTTTGATTTGGCTAGGAGGTAATAATGCTGATAGAGTGTGATTAGAGAAACCAAACACAGGTGGAGGAAGGTGTTCTGCTTCTGCAGGTGCCAGGCAGAGGAACTGCAGTGTTTGAAGTGCTCCGTGAATGGGACAGCAGCTTTTTTTGTAGGTAGCTTTTTGGTTTGTGAACTACAGATACAGAAAAGAGTCACTTCACATTAAAAACCACGCTTCATCTGTTACAAGCTGTTCACTCCTGGTGTTCACTACTTTCAGTGGGGGAAGCAGTGGAAGGTCACAGTGTGGCTGGGGGTCACAGATGGACACGAGGTGTACCCAGTGCGTCCTGCTGATGGCATCTCTCCCTGCACAGGTGCTGACGTGACGGCGGCGGAGCCCAGCAGCTCGGACAGCCGGGTGGAGCGGCAGGACCCGTTTGCACACAGCGAGGAGCAGCTGCTGGGTGCTGGGGAGGGCAGCTACCTGCCGCAGCCCCCCCTGGACAGGGAGGATGCACTGCAAGCTGCCACCGTCGCCAACCTGCGCGCAGCACTCATGAGCAAGAACAGCTTGCTGTCGCTGAAGGCCGACGTGCTGGGCGATGACAGCTCCCTGCTCTTCGAGTACTTACCCAAAGGCACGCACTCTCTCTCTCGTAAGTTTGTGGGTTTGTGTTGTTTGTTTACTGGTGCTTGAAGTGGAAGCGTTGGTGAGAAGAAAAAGCAACACGGGTCACTGTCCTGTTTGTTACTGCTGTTGTGTTTGCATCCGGTACTGAGCTCTGCTTAATCGCACTTGCCATGAGATTTGGAAGCCTGTGTCTGGTATTGATCCAGCTTGAATGCTGACTGCTGACGCTGTGAGAGGAAGGCGCGTGGGGCGTGCATGGAGCTCCTGTTGTCAAACGTCTGTTGTTCTTGTTTGCAAAACCCTGGTTACCGACAAAGCACAAAGTGCTGGGGTCCTTCTGTAGCTGGAAATGGTTCGAATCCCAGACTGACTCATGTTGAGAGCAGAACGTTGCTCCTGTTCTCATAAAAGCAGCTCTGGTTTTGTAGATCATGCAGTCCTTACTTTCTGCTGTTTATGTCTGGACCTGTTAGCGATGAGCAGCCACTAATTGTTCTGTGACACTTGTGCAATGAGTGGCTCTCTGTGGGTGATTTGTTGGGGACAGCCTACTTGTACCAGTCTGTGCACAGTGCATCTCTCAGTGTACTTTCTGTATTCTCTTCGTTGCTATTGTAAAGTAGGTGGATTCTCTACTGCACAAGGAAAGAGAAGATATAAATGCTGTATTTTAATAATGCTTTCAGAAGATGGGATGTGACATAACACAGAGCGAGCTGTGAGTGCTTGAGTACTACCTGTTAGCTTCCAGCAGAAAAAGTGTTTTAATCTATACAGAGAAAATGGACCAATTAAATAGCATGAAAATTCACTTCAGATATGTGTTGTATTTTTACTTTCCTCAATGACAAAGAAAAAAACGGATAACTTCCAATGATTGCTTGTGTGTACGATAAAGGGAAAGAACTGGATGACATGATGTCAGCCTTGAAACCTCTTTTCCTTTACAGTGTCTGAATTTAGAAAGAAAATAAAGGTTTTGTACCTTACTGTGCGGTTTAAATGTCCTGGGGGGAATTGCTTATGCAAGGTTCCTGTTACTCCTGCAGTAGTTCAGTGACTGTCTCCAATTAAGCCAGATGCAGAAGGTTGCAGGTAGGCTGCTGCTGGGTGTGCTGTGGCAGCGGGCTGGTGGCTGGGTTGTGCAGAGCGTGGCTACTGTAGGGCTGCCCGTGGTGGGTGCGCGGTGCCAGGGGCTGTGATTGATGGCAGCTGGAATCGGTGGCTTCGTCTTCTGTCATGATGAAGTGGAACGGTAATGGGACCGCTCTCCATCCGTCACCTTGCTTTTGGTTGGAGCATTTTAGGTTTTCCTTAGAAGCTGAAGGGCTGCTTGGCTGAAAGATAAATGAGTACAAACCAGTCATAACTTTGGACGAGAAGTGAGAGATTTCCTCCCCAGCTGAGGAGTGGGGTGCTGCAGAAACTGGCTAGGCAGGAGACCAGCTGGGTCTGCAGCAAAGCTGGATGGGTTTAAAAGTGGGGGGAATCCCAATGGACTCAGGAGGGTCCCCTCCACTCTGTGTGTTCCAGTCCCTTTATTGGTACTTGGATTCCATTGACCTCAGCTTTAATTATCTCATCTTTCTGCAAGTGAATTGCTTAAGACAAAGAGATGAACTGCTGGCTGTGTCTGCAGCTCTGTGGCAGCAAGTCGATACGGCTGTGGCTGGTTCAGGGCATTTTTTTTAATTTTTTTTTAACATTATTCAGGTCGCAGACATCTACTTATTTTAATTGAAGATGTTCTGATACCACTGGCTTGTTTTTAAGTGGCCATTGAGTACAATATGACACTAAAGCAAATGATAAGAGCATAGGGATCCTAAAACACAGTCTGGGTTGGTGCTTGTTTTGTGAGTGTTTCTGATGCTTTTTGTCAAACACAATTTGAGGATATTGAGTCATATGGGTTGTACCCTCCCCCCAAAAAAGGGAGGGGCAGCAGGAGCACAACGAACGAGATTCTTTTTTTAAATACCTGAACCAGCACCGTGTGTGGCCGTCTTCATCTGTCTGATTGGAAAAGCAAGCACACCAATCTGCAGAACTTTTAAGTGATTAATCTCTCCTGAGTTTAAAAAATGTATTTCTGATCGTACCAGCTCTCGCTGCGTTGTCTTTGTGTTTTCCTACGCGCTGACGCAGTGAGGAGCTGACTCACACAGTGGCTTGAACACTGGTTTTTCTTTTCTGGAGGAACAGCCTCGGTTGTGGTGCAGAGCCAGAGGAGCACACATTGCACATGGGCCGCTCCTGGGGGGACATAAATCTCAAAGTTACTCCATTCATTTCAAGTTTGAATTTTACTTCCACGCGGTTCACACTGCTGTAAAAGTTAATAGAGGATATCCCAAGGTTTTCGTTTTACCCGTGTTCGTTCTTTCCTAATTCACTGTATATTGTTCCGATATATGAGGTGTGAAATGACTTAACGTTCAGTAAATGGAAAATGAGGCACAGGATGTGGGGAGCGATTTTGTCTGCATCTAAAGGAGCGTCACTGTACTGCCGTGGTACAGTCAGTCTGAAGTACAGCATTTCTGAAGTCAGCTGGCTCAAACTCACTTAAAAGCAGAAGGGAAGGTTCCTGTATCTTGTTGTCCAGGTGGCATGGATGGGTCGTTGGCTGGCTGGGTGACTGGGTAAATGACTGGGTGGCTGGATAGATGGCTGGGTGGCTGGTTGGCTGGCTGGGTGGCTGGTTGGATGGCTGAGTGGCTCTCAGTGTTTGCTACGTTCATGGCACATGCTTGAGATTGACTGCTACTGTGTGGTCACAAAACTGAATGTAGAGGTTTTGGAAGAAGGAGTACACATCAGTTATTCATGGACAGCACCGATGTCGTCTTGGCTCTTGCTAGTTACCAAACCTGCACGGCTTGGTTTAGGGCTGTTCTGATGAGATGGAAGAGGTTCAGCTTTCCCCTTCTTTACATGGTTTTGGGGCTGTTGGTTATTCTTTGCAATTTTCCAGCTTCAGCGGTGCTGGAGCTCGTTGGTGGGACAGTGCTGAACTTTGGTAGCATTGTTACGTGTAGTTACACCACGGCTGCAAAATTCTCAAAGGCTTTAGTTGGATGCTTCTAGATGTTTTTGCCAAGCATAATCCAAAGAATGAGAATTTTAATACACATGAGGGAATAAGTTGGTTAATTTACATCTTTGTTTTCTCCGTATTCTTAGTTCTGTTTTTTTTTTCTTTTGAAAGGGAGCGTTTTGGATTGGGGGTGGTTGGGTTGGACTGCCCCAAGGAGCAGCTCCCACCCTCCAGAGCAGCTCATTGCACGCTGCTTTATGGGTCTAAGTTTGGCTTTTCCTGTTTACCCTCTTGCAACTGAAACTGTTTATAGAAGCAATTCCTATGGAGCTTGTTGTCCGAGCGATTGCATGGCACACAGAGCCCTTTTCTTTTGGGCAAACCAGCTAATGCTTTATTTTTAGTTAGCAGTTCATTGGAGCCAATAATTTTTACTTGCACGACGTGTTAAAGGAATACATTTTGCACAGCGGTCAGTTGCCCAAATGGGAATTAAAGGTATTCAGTTTGGTGTGGAATTTTAGTACGAGGGAAAACAAGATGTAGGAGAGAATGGGTGTAATTGTAGATGAGATGTGATAACCTTTCCTTTCTGTTTCCCACAGCAGCATGCTGTCCAGCTGCCAGGGAACGCTGTGCTCACATAGTGCTGCTAACCCAGCGCATCCCCGTGCAGAGCTGGCGAAAGGGCAGCGCTTCATTCCCGATTTTAAAAGTGAAAATACTTTTCATTGAAACTTAACGAGTGCAAATTTATAAGGGAAAATGGTTTCTCACCGTCCTGGTCAGGATGGGACAAAACAAATTCAGTTCTCACGTACAAAGGGTGGCTCGTTCCTAGGGGTTTCTCCTCTTGTCTTATTTGTGTTAGTTAAACCCAAATAAACATCAGTGATTGTTTAAAAAATCACACTGGTGCAGTTGCGTTGTGCTGTTTGAGAGCTGATTTAAAAAAAATAATAAAGTCAAGTTTGGGATTGTTCAGATTTAGAAACCTTTGTGCAGTTTTACTTGAATGCCACGTTGTGACCCAGATGAGTGCACTGTGCTGAGCACAGCGTCAGCTCTGTTGTTCATCGCTGCATTAAGGAGTGGGGCTCTTGTGTGCACAAAAGTTCTGTCCGTACGCTTCCGTGTTAGAAATGGAAAGCCTTTAGGGTACAGTGCTTTAAATATGAATTTACCTCTTTGCAGTGTTGGCTTCTGACTTTGCCTACTTGCTCGTCCAAAAAAATAATAATAAAATAAGACCTGCCCAACGCGTCATTGCAGTGGTACAGTCAAGGTGCTGGCTACTGGTCAGCTAGTTGTGATGCACACCGGTCTTGGCTATACAGTCCTCATTTCTGTGTGGGTTTCTCACTGTCAGTGCAGCTTTGGGGATGCTGCGTGCCGTTGGCTGCCGCTGCGGGACAGCGGGCGGCTGTGCTCTGCTTCCATCACACCAGCAACGGTTCCGTGCTCAACTGCAGCAGGATTTTGGAACGTAACAACTGTCGGGTGTGATTGAACCGCTTTGTACGACTGTTGGGACTTCCTGCTTGCTAGAGATAGCGTCAAAGCCGCATAGATATCTATATTTTTCTGTCTTTTGTAAAGCACTTTGAGATCAAGGCTGTGTTAAATAAGATGCTAAGCTCAGATTTCGACCTCCAAAGCTCCAGCATCCATTTCCAAGAAACCTCAGTTACACCCGCCCTTGTGTGTGCATTCTGCGAAGCTCCCAGTGCCGTGTTGGCAGCGGTGCTCCCCGAGAGCTGCACCCGTCCCATAGCGGAGCCCCCAGTGCCAGGAGGTCTCTGCCCGTCCCCGCTCTGAGCTGGTGCTGGTGCACGCGGGTGAGATTCGTTTCCTGTGTTCCCCAGGGCCTGGCACCAACTGGAGTCGTTCCAGGGGCGAATGTGATGGCAAAGTGGAAGCTGCGTCCCCCCCGCTGCCTGCAGCACACCTTGCCACTCAGAGCCCCCCCGCCAGCTGCTCCTCTGGTGACATGTCACCAGAAGCCACCGCGAAAGGAGAGCTGCCCTCCTCTACCCAGGTAAGATCACGGGGAGAAAGGCAAAGGTGTCAACTGAATCCAGTTACCCCCAGTCAGGAGTACTTTGAAAGACCGTGTCATAGAATCACAGAATCATGAAGGTTGGAGAAGAGCTCTAAGACGCCCAGGTCCAACCCCAACCCATCCCACCATGCCCACTGGTCATGTCCCTAAGTACCACATCTCCACGATACTTGAACGCCTCCAGGGATGGTGACCCTGGCCTCTTAGATCATTGCAAGAAGCCAGTATACCACCAATATCTTAGATTCAATCTATTAGCTGTTCTAAACAAACACAGGTCATCTTAAAACTAGAGATCTGCTGGGGTCAGAACTATTGCTGCCCTTATATCCCCTCTTCTACCTAACCACAGTGTGCATTCAAAAAACTATTCATATTTTCAAGGAACACTTTTCCATTAATAATGGCATAAAGGTAGCTGAGCTCCCAGCTCTCTGCTGCCCATTTCTGGTGGCTTGAACATGGGCTTCTTGCAATGATCTGAATACACTTAGAAGCAAATTGGTGTAGGATAACAGAATAGTTGAGTTGGAAGGATCCTTAAAGATTGTAGAACCACATTATGGTTGGGTTGGAAGGGCCCTTACAGCCCTCTCAACCCCTGCGTGGGCAGGTTGCCCCCCACCGGCTCAGGCTGCCCAGGGCTCCATGCTCCGGCCTCGGGCCCCTCCAGGGATGGGGCACCTGTGCCTTTCTGAAGCATCTCCCATTCTCTGTAGTTTGCCACTACCCACACGGTGGCAGCCCGGCTTTTCCCATGCAGAGCAGAGCGCAGGAGCTGGGGGTTCAGCCTGCGGCCCTGCCACATGGCCCCGTGCCGGGCCACCATCTGCCACACTGCAAACGGGGAAAAAAAGCAGCTTTTATTTATAACACGGATTAGCAACGCCAGGGAGCGTTGCATAAAGGGAGACGAGTTTTGTCTGGGCCTTGCTATGTGGACGCACCCTGGCTGCGTGGGGCGAAGGGAGAGTTTTCCACTTCTTTTGTGTTTGGTGGAAATGTGCCCCGGGTCTGCCTCTAGCCTGAATGGGAGCTACAGGTACTGAAGGACACCGAGAACTCAGTTACCTCTTGAAAGTGGCACGTTGGTGGCTGCCCTCACCAGCAGCCCCACAGAGCACTGCCTGGCGACCTCGCTGCGACAAAGGGAGCTTTGTACGGGCGGCGGTGCGGGCAGGACAAGTGGTGAGCTGTGAGCACGGGGCCCGATCACATCGCGGAATCACAGAACAGCCTTACAGACCATCTCGTGCCATCCGGCCGGGGCTGAGCGCTGAGGATGGGTGCTTTGTGGACGTGCCGTAACCTGAGCATGCTTTCCGTTCGCAGGCCGCTTACGATGGCTTTCTGGCACTTTGGCCCTTTGATAACTCCGACTCCGGTAAGTAGGGAGTAGAAGCGCTTTAGAAATGACCATTATTTTAACCCAACAGCAGTGATTTGTACACGTGGGTGTCTGTTTCTATTTCAGACTCGTGTTTGAGGTCGGAAGACACGGACGTAACCCACAGCGGCCTGTTCCCAGACCCGGCCCTGCCCAAGGGACTGACCTGCGGCTTCTGCAGGAGGGTCTTTGAGCGCGCCGAGGAGCTGCAGGAGCACGTCCACGGGCACATCCACCAGCACGAGGCCGCCCTCTCCCTGCTGCTCCCCCTGGATGCCCGCATACGGCCCGGCCTGCTGGGCACCGTGCCTCCCAGCCGCTTCCAGTGCGCCCAGTGCCCTGCCAGCTTCACGCTCAAGTCCAACATGGACCGCCACGAGAAGACCATCCACTTCAACTGTAAGAAGATGCAGTGTCCTAGCTGCGCCAAGCCATTTCGTGACAAGACAGACTTAACCCGGCTCCTTGAGTCTGTGCACTCGAACGAGCGCGCTTTTGTGTGTCTCCTCTGTGGCAAGGGCTTTGGCACACAGAAGAACCTCGCTCCCCATGCCAAGGTGTGCTGCCCGGCCGCCGTGTGTGCTGGGCCTTGCTCCTGAGCTAGGAAAACAAATGGTTTCCTTACAACAGGTGTAAGGTCGTAGAGTAATTCCCCAGAACCGATCAGGTTGGGTGCTGGTTCCAGACACGGTGTCACTGCACTGTGGTGCGGGTTTGGTGTGCATATAACCTTGGTCAGTCCACACTGTGGCACTTGGGGTGTCTTAGTGGTGTGATATCCTGTGTACTTATCTTAAACTTTATGCATCAGTGGATCTCAAAGTGCTTTATAAAAGAAGTGGTGATGCTTTCCTGTGAAAATAACATCCCTAAGCCTGTGAGCATGTTAGCAGTGGAATTAATGGCAAAGTTCAGTGTTCTGTGTTCTGGTCCCATGCTCTGTCCCTGGTACAATTTGAGCGTTTCAGGGTTTTTCAGCTTGAAATGAGGAGCTGTGGGAGCGTGGGGCTGCTCAGCACTGTGAGGTGTTATCAGGTCTGGGGTTCTGCTTCACCTGAGGGAGAGGGGAAATACTATCTGAGGCTTGAAAATTACCACAACATTGGTATATTTTAATACTTGATATAATTGGTATAATTTAATACTCGGTATTATTCTTAGTTCTTAGAAAATATACCGGGGTATATATGGAACTTTCTGGGGTGCAAATTTTCCAGCTAATTTTTTTAATATAATTTATGTTAGCCAAGATGAATGTAAGCTTTGGAACTTGAAAAGAGGAGGATCTGTGTAGAAGGTGCAAGCAGTGGTGCACATAGAAAATCAGGAGTGGTTGTTAGTGGAAGGTAGAAATCCTACTGTAACTCATGTTTTGTTACATGAAATGATTTATTAAAAAAAAAAAAGTGAAATATCTCTTGCCATACATTTACTTGCAAAACCAGATTATAGCAACTGTTAAATGAAAGCAGCATAGTTGAGTGCAGTTGTTCTCATCAGCTTCTTTGGTCCTGGGTCTTGTTCCTAGTGTGCTGGCTTTCCTTGTTCCTGCTGTCAGCTTGTTGATTGCCTCGTGGTTTACTTTGCTCTTCAGTAAGCAGCAAGGTGAGGTGGGGGAAAGCTGAGCGAGAGGAGAAAGCTGTGGCCAAAATGGATCTCACCTGGAAACGTGGGAGCAGAGCAGCACAGCGGGACTGTGCATCAGCACAGTGATGGCAGTGAGAGTTTTGTTCACGTGGGGATAGTGGCATTTCGTGCTGGTTCTTTGTGTGTGTGTGAATGTTATCCCATTGTAAGAACCATCACAAGTCTGATGTGTCCAAGGGACAAAAGGTGGTGTTGGAAACCCCATCGCAGTGCCCGTGGATGTGATGTGACACGTGTGCTCCTGATAGATGATGTCTAATTGTCCAGTAGAGAGTTTCTCAATTAAAAATATCAGCAGAATCAACTATTCGTACGCTGTAACTGATAAACCTCAAACTGTGTATGAAAGCCCTCACAGATTTTCTGAGAGCTTCATTCAGCACAGGGCTGTTTCCTTGCAGTCAGCCAGCTCTTTGGCTCCAGCAGCAGTTTCAGTGGTGTATCACTTTGCCCTCCTGCCTTCAGCATGGAGGTCTCCCGTAAGCTATCACATTGTGTTTGCATAGAAAACAGTGTGAACTCTTCCGATATGTTTTTTTTTTTTTTTTTTCCAGCATTGCTGTTATTTTTCAGGTGTTTTTTTTTTTTTTTTTTTTCCAGCATTGCTGTTATTTTTCAGGTGTGGAAAAAGATCCAAAAACTAAATACGTGACTATTTGGTGAAAATTAGTTCAGTAAAACTAAGGCTGCCCAAGAGCAGTGATGCAGTGGCACAGGCTGCCCAGGGGGGTGGTGGGGTCACCATCCCTGGAGATGTTCCAGGGCTGTGGAGATGTGGCACTGAGGGACGTGGGCAGTGGGCACGGTGGGGTGGGTTTGTTTGAACTTGGGGATCTCTGAGCTCTTTTCTAACCTCAGTGATTCTGTGATTCCATGACACTGCTGTGGTTGCACAACCAAGCTGTGTGAGTCCAGGACAGCTGTGAGAGCAGCGTGCTGGCAATGTGGGCTGGCACCTGAGCCTTGCAGCTGCCTTGTAAGCTTTTGTGGTAGCTCAGCCATAAACTGGATGATTGGTATTCGTGGCAAACCCCGGAGGGCATCTGGTCATTGAGGTACAGCCTGGTGGTGGAGGATGTCGAGGACTTTGCAGCATTCCCTTCTTCAAACCGCTTGGCTGCATAATCCTGGCCCTGCTTGCAGGTACCTCTGGGTTGGTTCTTTCTGAAGTGGGGTAAAGCAGGCTGCTCGGGTGTACCAGCAGGGTGTGCCGTGCCGTGCCGTGGAGCAGAGTGAGGAGCGCACATTGTGTCCTGTGCTGCCTCTGCTCTATCAGCTTACAGCCACCTCCCCCGTCTGGACTCCCAGGTAACAGTTTTATAGTGATCCTGGGGAGTACACGTTTTTGTGGCTGTTGCTAATGCTTGAACGGTTACAAGATCAGACTGGAAACATATCTGTCACAGATAGCTTTGTGCCATCGCTGTGAGCCTTCCCTCTGACTTCTCCTGCAGGAGAAAGTGTGCTCCTTGCCTCTGGTTATTACACAAACTGTGTCAAATCCATTGTAGGACAGAGCATCTCAGCGAGCACCCGAACACGCTGCCGAGTGCTCCGTGTGTTATGTGCCTGTAGAGCAGGTCTGGTGCTCACCTTGCTCCCTTAGCTTTCCTACACAGATTGTCACTTACAAAAATCCCTTGGCATACATGATACAGTGTTCTTACGATGACGAACTAGAATTTGCTTTCTTTTTTTTTTGTCTTCCTTGTTATGTCAACAATAGACTGCTTTGAGAAATGGTGATCATTAGGACAAAAATGGGTGAAAATTAACATATTAATAGGAGGCAATAGCATCGTAAGAATTTTAGAGATTTAAAGGCATATCCGTGTGGATGGTCGTTCCCAAATTTATAGTGGGTGGATGTCCTCGGGAAATAGCAAACACTCTGTTTCCACCTGCTGCATTTTGCATATTGCACTTTCATTGTGTTTGGAGGAGGAAATACCAACACAGCTGCTGTGTGCATTCTGCTGGCAAATTGGACCCCTGGGCTGTCAGTGCTGGATGCGTCCCCCGAGCCTGCTGTCTGTGCACTCCTAAGGAGATGACAAGAAGGAAAGAATCAACAATGTCAGAATGACTTCAAATAAAATTTCATCATTTTCCAGTTCATCATTATGTGATTTGGGGGGAAAAAAAAAAGACCATCCAAGCCTTAGACACGTAGAGCTGGCTTGTAAGGAGGCTCGCCAAGGCCACGCTGTAGTTTGGCATGATGCGTTCCTCTGTATTTCTCTCTCTTGCACAGTAGTAGCACTAGTTGCAAGCTGGATAATGGTGCATACGTTTGTTCTGACTTCTTGTTTCTGCTGGATAAACTGTAGTCATTGCACTTCCACTGAGATAGTGCTAGAGCATGCGCAGGGGGCTTGCCTGCATACCCCAAATACCAGCACAGCGTGGTGCTGTCAGAGCTGCAGCTGGGATCTGCTGGCCAGTGCTCTGCAAACAGGTGTTGGAGTTTTAGATACCGGTATTTAGGATGATTCCCTGCAGTAAATCAGAATTGCAGCAGGCTGCCAGCCCGCTCTGTTGGCTCCTTAACCAGCATTAGGGGGTGTGTGTTTGGCTGCTCAGTGTTTGCATTCTGGCTTGTTCAAAAGCTGCTCTGATGAGGGCACTCAAAGCCCTTAGTTACAATGATACGGTGTAAGGACGTGGGTTTAGAAAATGGCAGGTGGTGAAGAGGTGAGAGTGTGATTTCACAGTGATGTGATCTAACAGGGAAATGCTGAACCAGAACACTGACCACGAGGGGACGTTCTGAAAGTAATCTGTTCGTTTCTCTTGCTCTCTTACAGTCAACGAGTTCACTGTGATCAGGAAGAAATTCAAGTGCCCCTACTGCAGCTTCTCTGCCATGCATCAGTGCATCCTGAAGAGACACATGCGGTCCCACACGGGAGAGCGGCCTTACCCCTGCGAGATCTGTGGGAAGAAGTTCACGCGCCGGGAGCACATGAAGCGGCACACGCTGGTAAGGGCTGGGGGCTGTGTTCAGCATAAGGATCACAGTCATAGAACTGGAGGGGTTGGAAGGGACCTCTGGACATCATCTAAAGCAGGTTCCCTAGGGCAGTTGGCACAGGAGAGCTCCCTTGCTGCCCATGCTCATTGTAATACAAGCCAGAGTGCCATTGGCCTTGTTGGCCACCAGGGCACACTGCTGGCTCATGGTCAACCGCTGGTCAACTGCTGGCCACCAAGGACCCTTGGGTCCTTCTCTGCAGTGCTCCTTCCCAGCAGCTCAGCCCCTAACCTGTACTGATTATATACTTCAGGAGTGGAATTGAGGCGATCTGCAAATGAAGTTAGGTCTCCATTTCTTCTGCTGGAATCATTCTAGGTCCTTGACTTGGTGCATGGAGCTTGCAGGTCAGGTTCTCTTTATTATACATGTGGGGAGATGAAAACAGAATGAGAATGTTTGTGAATCCATACAGAAGAGGAGTTTCTATCCAAATCTCTCCCTCAGTCCACCTGTGTGTTAGGGAATTAAGCTCGGTTAGAGAATACCAGCTGGGTACAAATTTTTAGTACCAGGAAGAACTCCTGGAAAAAAAGAGGTGCAGTGCTGACAGAGTAGCACTTTGTTTTCATTCCAAACAGCCATAAATGACTCGAGGTGTGCACTGGAGAAAAAAAGACATTTCCTTTGTTTAAGTTTGCTGGTTTTTTTTTGTTTGCTTGTTTGTTCTGGGGGGCACACTACCAAGTTTAATTCTGTTTGGATTTGGATGGGAGGTATTTCCCCATGGGGTGTTGCAGTGAGACTCGAGGAAAGTGTCAGTTCTGCTGTCCAACCGGTGCTCCTTTTGAAAGGGAAAGTGAAAAGGGGCATTTTCTTATTCTGTGGATTAAATCCAAATGGCACCAAGGTCTTCATCTACCATAGGGGTAGTGCAAGCTTTCTGAAACGCTTGTGGCAAGGTGCAGATCTGGGATCGTGTGCTTTGTTGGCCTGGTAATCTTATTTCCATTACGTGTGGCATCCTGGGCACAATTGTCAGTTCTCTGGTAAATCTACAGAGATGAATGCTGATACGCATCAAGGGAAAATGCACTATAAAAATAACATAGAAGAAGGAAACAGGTTTAGCACACAAAAAAAACTTTCTTTTCTTTCAGTTCCTCAATTGAGAACCAAAGACAAAAGGGGCTATTTTAGTTTCGTGTTTAGCTCACATCAAAAAGAATATTTTTGTAGCCTTCATATAAAACGTAAATTCAACAGCAGTGTCTGTTTTCTTTGAGTCAGATGGTCGAAGTAAACACGGGGTTTTCTTCCTGAAGTCTTTGCATCTCGGATGGTGCCTCTGTGTGGTCACAGGGTGTAAGCGGTGCTTCCCGGCTGCAGCAGCAGGCGGTGTCCAGCAGGCAGTGCTGCCCGGAGGCATCCAGCTCTGGTTCGAGGTGATGGCTCCGTGTGTGCTGAGCTTCCTTCCTGCTCTGCTGCAGCATCGCGAGTGGCCGCGAGCTGGAAGTTCCTCTCAAATATTCCTAGTTCGATCAAAGGCATTTTCAAAAGGATTTTGAGAAATAGATGATGTGATAGTGATAGGACAAGGGGGGGGAATGACTTTAAGCTAAGAGAGGGGAGATTTAGCTCAGATGTTAGGTGGAAATTCTGTATTCGAAGGGCAGCGAGGCCCTGGCACAGAACTGTGGGTGCCCCATCCCAGGAGGTGCCCACGGCTGTGGATGCGCCCTGTGCAGCCTGGTCTATGGTCCCTTGCTGTGTGTGTCCCTGTCCATGGTAGCGGTTGGAGCTGGGTGGGCTTTAAGGTCCCTTGCAACCCAACCGTTCTGTGATTACATGATTTCCCATTGTATTACAGTGTTTTACAGAGTTGAATTAACTGTGATGCGTTTAAGCTGCGCGACGAAAGCCGTGGTGGGCTTGGTTGGCAGAAGGGCAGCTGAGCAACCCTCGTGCAGCCCTCGCTCCAGCTCCGTTAACCTTTCTGCTCGTCCCCTTTCCCAGGTGCACAGCAAGGACAAGAAGTACGTCTGCAAGGTGTGCAACCGGGTGTTCATGTCCGCAGCCAGCGTGGGCATCAAGCACGGCTCCCGCCGGCACGGCGTCTGCGCCGACTGCTCAGGGCGCGGCATGGCCGGGCACCTGGAGCCCAGCGGGGCCGAGGGGTCCCCCGAGGAGCTGTACCCCGGCGAGGGCCCGTACATGGAAGACCCAGATGACATCAAGGTGGAGGGAGACGAGGAGATGGGAGACGACGACGACATCAAGTGGAAGGATGACGTAGGCATGGCGCACGATGACGTGATTTTGGATGACGACAAAGACGTCGACTCCTCGCAGGAGAACTCTGGGGAGAACGACAAGGATTTTGCCTGGATTTCGTAGGGATCCTTTCGTCACGTTCTGTTGTTTGTAGGGGGAGGGAGGGCGGGGGAGGAAGGAGTATGTTGGAAAAACTACATAGCCTTGTTGTCGTCCACGTGTGCAAAATCATTTGTGTTTTCTAAATGAGTCCTACTCTGTTCCACTCGGATGTGTGTTAGCAACACGGCCTCGCCGCCCTCTCTTCCTCCTTGATCCTGCATGGGGGTCCTGTGGGCACGTGCCCCGTCCCACTCTGCGTTGAGCTCTGGGAGATGCTGTGTCCGAAGCAGGTTTTGGCTGGTGGTTGTTTTTAACACCTTTTCTGTGTTACAAAATCCCAGCGGCAGTGGAATTGCAAACTGAAGGCGGTGGGAACGAATGGGTGCACGTTTCCGAGGGCTTCCCCTCATGACGCAGGCCTTGTGCAAGTTATTTCAAGAGGGTTTTTATTCTTTTTTTACCGAGCCAAATAGATCAAAAGGCAAGTGGGATTGCAGCCTTACAATTCTTGTCATAAAAGTAGATTTTTAGCTTCCGAAAGAATCACCATCAAAAAAAAAAAGATCACGGCATCTCTAGGACCCAGTGGCGTCGTACCCGTGTCCTGTCTTCCAGCCTCGCGTCTCCGTGCCCGCCGATGGGCACTGGCATTTTCACAAACTCTTTGCTATAAGGACACAGGGAATTGTCTGCCTGTCGGCATTTTCCACAGATATTTTCACTTTTCTCCCTTTGCTCAGCTGCCTTTCTCACAAATATATGCAAACGGTAGGAAAAGCGAGACCTTTAGGATGAACTGTGAAACACGGGAAAACCGAGGTGAGGAAACCCAAAGTCCCACGGGGCTCTCACCTGGGTGGATTTCTGTCCATCCTTGGTAGGTGTGAAAGCTATGAAGGAAACCTTCAGTCTCAGCTGCACTGGTTTCATGTAAATTTGCAAATAAAATGTTTTTATGAGAACCAGGTTTCTCTCCTGGCGTGTCTCGGAAAGGTTTGGGTGGCTCCAAGTGGTCGGATGCTCCTTGCCCATATCGAGCACCGCTGCCTTCTTCCAACCCCAAGGGAATGACGCCGCCGTGCACTGGAGGGGTCTTGTTGGCGAGCAGAAGTCCGTGTTACCTTTCACCTCTTTGCTTCTGGTGCTTTTTTTTTTAAGAAAAGAAAAAAAACAAGGCAAAAAAAAAAAACAAAACCCAACCCAACGAAGCTGAAGACCTCACTCTTTCCTCGCTACGGAGCAATTTTCTACGCTGTCTGCGATGACGCTCTTGGAAACCTGCCCCAAAGGACAACCTGATGCCGAAAGCCAAATGCTGCTGGTGCTATTTATTATTCTCCGATGGTGGGAAAGGCCATGGTGGTGGGGAGGGAGGTTCTTGCAGGTGTCGGTTGCAATGGAAGCATGGTTCCGCCCAGCGAGAAAATAGGGTGAGCGGTGCCATCCGCCCGCAACCCTCGGGGTGGGAGCTGCCGTCTCTGTGTGTTTCTATTGGCATTGGTGCGTGCTGGGAACTGGGAGTGCCCATCCCCGTGTGCACAGGGGCTGCCGTGGTGGGGTCACTTGGGAACGTTCTCATGGAGCTGGGCAAATGCCTGTCTTGCATTGTAGCTCCGTGCCGAGCCCTGCGGCCGTGTTGGAGCGGACGAAAGCAATCCCCGTGTTCTACCACCGCCCTCGAGGCCCCAAAGCTGCCCCAGCCCCGTGCCCACGCGGTGCCCGGCTCCCACGGATCTCTATTTATTGTCGGCCCTGTACGTAGGAGGGGCCCTCGCCGCCCTCACTTCTGTGTAGACAAATGCATACAGTACTTGCAGATAGCTGTAGCCTTGCTTTCCTATGTCAAGTCTATTTAAAAAACAGAACCTTCACGCCCGACCCCTCGCCCCTTTGTTTCTGTGACATTCCATCCCACCCCGCTCCCGTCCCGCAGCTCTCTGCTGTGCACCACGAGAGCAGGGAGCACCCCCAGCCCGGGGTGACCTCAGCTTCACTTCATCTTTGCAATCGTTTTCCATTTTTCTTTCCTTTTCGGACGTGGAGCCCAACGTCCTCCAGCAGCGCCACGTGGGCGCGCTCTTCCGAGCTGAGGATGCAAAAGAAGAGGTTAAAAATTAATTAAAAAAAAAAAAAAAAAAAAGGAAACTCCACAGGAAAGCCAACCCTGGGTGTCAGCACTGCGGTGCAGCACCGCTTCTGTGTGGCTGGCGCGCTCCAAGCAGAGCCCTCTGATCCAGGGCAAGCGCCAGAGTTAGGAAGGAAACCCCATGCAAGTGCGAAAACTGGAATCTCTCTGCAACGTGATGGGAGAGGGAACCTCATTTCAGCTCATCCCGGGAGCTGTGCGACTCCTACAGAAGCCATAGGGAGCGGTTCGCCGTGCGCCTCGGTTGCCCTGCGGGCTGTTTTGGGTTCCTGCCTTTATTTTGAGTCCTGCGTAGTGCGAGTGCTGTGTGTATGCTCCCATATATATCTATTTATTTTTCAACGTGCTTTAAACCCGTCTGCAGAAATAAAGCTGAACAAAAAAAAAAAAAAAAAAAAAAAAAAAAAAGAGGACAGCGTTCGAAAACGATTGATGATTCTTCTTTCTTTCTGCCGGGATTACTCTCTTATTATACTGACTTGATAATAACGATGATAAAAACCTGTGTTTGTATCCAAGATGTGTTTCATATTTGGGGGGGAGGAGAGGAGCTGTTGGTCTCAGAGGTCAGCGGAGGGCACGGCCGCGCGGTGCTGGTTCCCTGTCCGTGTAGTTCAGGTAGCAGGACCTGCCCTTGGCGGCGGCCTCACGTGTGTGTGTGCCCGGAGCCGTGCCCTTCGACTGTCAGTACTTTGTGACGGGACGTAGCGTAGACGTACTGGCAAAACCCAACCCGTTTCAATAAACTGGGCAAATTGCTGCTAACGTTTCGCCTGATTTTTCTGTGCTCTCCTCCAGCTGCGCTCGCTCCCAGGCTGCAGCCACTGGGGCTGCACTGCAGCTGGGGGCAGGGACACGGGACAACGCTGTCCCCAGCCCTTCCCCCACCTCCATCCTGCAGGACGGGGCAGGATCCCGCTGCTGGGGGTGATGCCATCGCAAGGGGCTGCTCCAGGATTCCCCCAACCCCCACCCACCCAATCCCCGACACCACAACCCCACGTCACGCAGGTCAGCATCACCTCGAAAAAAAGAAAAAAAAAAGAATCCAAATCTTTTTATTTTTCTCATGGATCCGACCCGTCCCAGCACCTCCCCAACCCCATTCCGGGGGCACCCAACGTGGGGACCTCCCCCCACTCCAGGCAAAGGGGAGTGGGACTGCGCCTGGGGAGGGGACACGGGGACAGGGAGGGGACAGGAGAGGGGTGAAGACCAAAAAGCCCCAAAAAAGTCCCCTGGGCTGGAGGCGTTGCAGCCCAGAA
>NC_034427.1:9440859-9444462 GCF_002078875.1 Numida meleagris
GGGAGGGGGGCGCGAAGGCACCTCAAGTGCAAAATGTGCAAGAAGGAGAGCTGGGGGGGCACGGCGGCAGCGGGGCTCAGTCGAGGAAGCGCTGGCAGGCCTTCTTCCAGCGGCACGCCGTGCACCACAGCTCCCGGTTCTCCATGCCGTACACCTTGCGGCACTTCTTGGCCTCCCCCCGCGGCTTCCTGCGGGGCATCGCTATGTCACTGCGGCGGTGGGGCTAGGGGGGGGGGGGGGGGAGCAGAGGGGACGGCGGTGCCACCAACTCACCTGGGGACAGCGGGTGGCTTGGGCAGCGCCGGGGAAGGCAGCGCCGGCGTCCTCGGCCCGGTGACGGGCGGCCCTGGGGATCGCTTCTCCACCCCCGTGGGCCCTGAGGGGCAGCCCTGGGGACGCACGGCCCCACGTCAGCACCCCCCAGGCACACGCGCAGCGCCCGCGGGCACCGAGCCGCAGCCCGGCGGCAGCGCAGGCCTCACCTGGTACGCGTGGTCGGTGTGGACGTGGCAGAGGCCGGGGGGCGGCGGGGGGCTGCGGGGGGAGCCCAGCGGCGGCTCGGGGCTGGGGAAGGGCGGCAGCTCGGGGCCGGGGAAGGCGGGAGGCACAGAGGAGGTGGGCGAGACGGGCGTCAGGCTGGAGAGCCCGTCCGTCAGCGAGTCCACGTCCACGTCCAGCTCCGTGTAGTAGAAGTCCTCCTCGCCGTCGCTCTGCTCCAGGTCGGCTTGGCGGCTGCGGGGGAGCGGGGTTGGGCTGGGGGCGGCCCCACGGCGGGGACCTGTAGGGTTGGGGGCTCCGGGGGCGGCCCCAGCTCTTACCCAAGGTGCGCGGTTCGGATGTGCTTCTGCATCCCTGAGGAGCTGCTGAGGACTTTGCCGCAGCTCTTCCACAAGCACTTGAACATCACCTTGGTGGAGTTCTGCGGGCGAGTGGGGTCAGGCCAGCAACCCCAGCCCTGTCCTCGTCCCCATCATCATTCCCATCCCCACCGTCATCCGGAGCTTCATCCCCACTGCCACTCCCAACACAACCGTCATACCCACCACCTTCTTCATCCTGGAACCCACAATCAGCCCCATCCTCAACTCTAACATAAAGCTCACTCCCAACCCCATCCCCAACCCCACCCAAGCACTTCAGCTCCGAGCACTATCAACCCACTGTCATCCTTAAAATCATCTCCAGCCTCAACTCTATCATCATCCCCATTCCCGACCTCACCATCTCCAGCCCCAATCCCATGGCATCCCCACCACCATCTCCAGCCTCAACCCCATCATCAGACTCATTCCCAACCCCACCATCGTTTCCAGCCCCAACCTTGTTGTCATCCTCATCATCACTGCCACCCCCAACCTCACCCCCATCCCCATCCCTGTCCCCATCCCACCTTCCTCTTCCGCGGGACGGGCTCTCCAAACACGAAGTGGGTGCTGTCAGGCTCCTCGGGGCCATCGTCCGGCGGCAAGGTGGGCAAAAAGGCACTGGGGTCATGGCTGGAGAGTGGGGGTGAGGGGGTGGAGGGGGTGGAACGGTCGCTGGGGGGGTCCCAGCTCCATTCCCCGCTGGTGTTGCTGCTGCTGCTGCAGCTGAAGGACATGGCTGGTGCCTCCTTCCAGACCTCACTGCCAGGCTCTGCTGCAGAGAAGGAAGGTCAGGTCTGTACCGCACACCCAGGGACAGGGGCGCGGTGTCCCCACAGTGTGCTCTTACCCGGGCCAGGGGGTGCCGGGGGGTGGCCAAGCCCCAGCGGGCTGCTGGAGAGGCTGGTGAGCACCGCAGCTGCCATCACCTCGTCGATGCCTGCCTTGCCCGGGAGCTTCCTGCCAGCGTGAGCACAGGGGCTGTGGTGAGCATGGCCAAGACCCCACACCACTCCCCCTCCATGCCCCCCACCTCCCACCAGGGCGCCCACAAGCTGAGGAGGGGACACGGGCCAGCACTGGGAACCCCATGGGCACCGGCACCTGCGTCGTGCCACGTGCAGCTGAGAAACCGGGCTTAGCTCAGCTGGGGCCAAACAACTTCCTGAAGTGGAAAAAAAAAAAAAAAAAAAAAAAAAAAAAAATAAAAAAAAATTAAAAAAAAAAAAAAAAAAAAAAAAAAGAAGAAAAATTAAAAAAAATTAGAAAGAACAACAACAAAAAAAAAAAGCGAGCGAGAGGTCAGGAGCAGCAGAAGCCATTTTGCAAGCGCGTCCCAAAGCTCCAGCGGGACAAAGCGGGACAGCCCCGGGGAGGGGGCGTGGGGGGCTCTGCCCTCGCTCTGCTGGCCCCGAGGTTGGGAAAAGCACTGAGAAAGCAAAGCGGGGATTTTTTTTTCCACCGCCCCGAGCGCGGAGCTGTTCAAATTCGCGCCTCCACGCAGTCCCGGGCGGACCCGGTGCCGGTGCCAAGCAGCTGCCGCCCGCCCCGACGGCTCCGGTTACGGCACCGGGCGCTGTGCCACGGCCGCGGGCTCTGCCGGGAGCCCCCGGGGAGCGGAGACGGCCTCTGCGTCCGCACAGAGGAAGGGGTGGGGAGACCCACGCGCCTTGATCCACATGGGTGAGAGGAGAGCACCGTTCCATCCCCGCTCTGTCCCCATTCCCTTCCCCGTCCCCATCTCCATCCTCATCCCTGTTTCCCATCCCCATCCCAACCTTATAACTGCCCCCAGCCCCATCTCTACCCCCCATCCCCACCCCGTCCCGCCGTACCTGTGCCCTGGCAGGGGGATGCAGGCTGCGTGCAGCGCCAGGCACCGCTCCAGCCCCGCGTCCAGCACCCGCAGCACCGCCTCCTGCTCGGGGGACTGCAGTCCCAGCGGTTCCCCCAGGCGCCGCAGCCAACCCCGTGCCCCCGGCAGCCCCGTGCCGTGCCCGGGCAATGCCTGCAGGGAGAGCGCGGCCGTGGGGGGCTGATCCCGCTGCTGGCGGATCCCAGCCCCGTGGGATCCCCCAATCGCTAAGGTGGGGAAGGAGGCGGCAGCGCTGTGCCGGAGAGCGGCGGGATCACACTGGCTGCGTGTCCCAAGTGGATCCCAAGCAGATCTTCCATCTGGGAAACGACTGGGATCCAACAGGAGCTCCCCAAGCCTTGCACAGCGCCCGCTGTGGGGTGTCAGCACCCAGGGGATCCCTCAGTGGGCAGATCCCAAGGAGACCCAGGGGGGCTGTGCTGGGCAGGGCTGCCGTCTTCCAAAGCACAGCTCCATAGCAGCGGATCCCTTTGGAGCAGACCACCAGGATCCCGCAGCGCTCTGCAGTGGCTCCCTCCTCACCTGGGAGATCCCAGAGGGCTGGGATCCCTCCTGTCCTTCCCACTTGGGACACCCCTAAGGGCTGTGATCCAGCTGGGATCCAGATGGGACCCAGCTGGGATCCAGTTGGGATCCAGATGGGAACGAGTTGCTATCTCCAACTGAGCCAGCTGGGAACTAGTTGGGCTGCAGTTGGGATCTGTTTAGGATCCAGCCGGGCTGCAGCTGGGCCCAATGGGCGGTCCGCGGGGTCACCGGACCCCCCCCTGCCGCTCCCGCCAGCGGCTCCGGGGGGGGGCGTGTCCGCCGGGCGGCCGCCAGCGGGCAGCAGCGGAACCCTGCCGGGGGCGGCACCGCAGAACG
>NC_034427.1:9445297-9486786 GCF_002078875.1 Numida meleagris
CTCAAAAAGTTGTACTCCCAAAAGTTGTACCCCCAAAATCGGAGGGCTCCCCCTAATAATTACAGCGTTCCCCAAAAGTTTTGCTGCCCCTTCCCCAAATTCCACAAAGTTGGAGACCCCTCCCAGAAAACTTGCAGGGAACCCTAAAAGTTGTAGAGCTCCCCCGTCAGCCATAGGGTTCCCTGTGAATTGTAGGTTTGCCCCCAAAGTTATGCCCCCTCCCCCCCAAATTGGAGGACTCCCCATAAGCCATAGCACTTCTCCAAAGGTACAGGGCCACCCCAGCCATATCGCCCCGCCCACATTTACAGGGTGTCCACCAAACATGGACCAAAGCTTTGTTACCACCCAGGATAAGTTTTGGGGTCCCCCAAAGGCTGCGTGGCTGCACAGGGTTCCTGGGGTACCTGTGTTCATGGGGGGCCCGAGCTGCATGGCTTCCCAAGGTGCCCAGAACACATGGGTGCACTGGGGGCCCAAGTTGCATGGGGTGCACGGGGTTTGTGGGGTGGCTGCACTCATGGGGTGCACAAGTGCTCCAGCTGGCACGACCCATATTCTGCTTGTGGGGCTGTGAGCGCTGGGGGCTGTCCTGGCCCTGTGCTGTTTGGTTTGGGGCCTGAAGGCCAGGACAGAGTCTGTGCATATGCCCCCCCCCAGCAGCCCTACATGCCTGGGTGTCCCCTTGCCCCTCAGTGTGCAATGAAAGGGGTGGCCCTGGGGCAGTTAATTAGCAAAGATGGGGTGCAGCCACCAGGGGTTGGGGCAGCGGGAGCAGGACAGGGGCTCCCCCCAGCCACCCCCCACTTGGGTTAATGGTTAACACCGGAGCGATCAACCCCACATTGTGCAACTGAGCCGGCACCTTGGGTGCATTGCACAAGGGGGGTATAGGGCACGGTGTGGGGCTGTGCAGGATGTGGAGCCGTAGGGCACTCGGGGCTGTATGGAGTTATGTGCAGGCCCTATGAGTTGGGGGGCTGTGCTGGGGTACGGAGCGGCTCAGGCTGCGCAGCTCTGGGTGTGGGGCAGTGCTGGGAGCAGGGCAGGGGGCTGCATGGGCTGGGGAGGGGCATGGGGTGCAGCAAAATACGGGGTGCAGCAGAGCATACAGCACCTTACAGCGTGAAGCACAGCACGCAACGCTGCACGGCATGCAGCACTGCACCGTGCAACATGCAGCACGTGGTGGGATGGGGAATGGGGTGGAGAAAATAGGGGTGGAGAAAGGGGGGAGGGGGTGGAGAAAAGGGGATGGGAAAGCTAGGGATGGGGAAAGGAGAAGATGGGGGATGGAGAAAAAGGGGCATGGGGAAAATAGGGACGCGGGAAAAGGGACGGGGAAAAGAGGATGGAGAAGGTGGGGAAAACGGGGATGTGGAAAAAGGGGATAGGGAAAATAGGGGGCAGGGGCACGCGGCAGCACAGCAGCGAGCCCACGTGCACAGCATCCCCGCGCACCGCCCCGTGCCCTTTCCTATCGGGTCCCCATCTCGCAGGGGGATGGGGCGGCTGCGCTCTGTGCTCGCTGCGGTTTGGCACCCGGCGCCAGCACCCCGCTCCTCCCCGCGCGGCGGGTGGAACGTCCCCGGCGTTCTGCTGAGCGCCGTGTTTTCGGTTTTCTGTTCTTCGCCTGCTTCGATCGAGGGCAAAGCCGGGGGAGGTGGGAGCACCGTTTCCTTCCCTCTCTCTCTCTCCTGTGCCGCAGCGTCAGGGTGAGCAGAGCCCCGGCTTTGGCACCACCGTGGCACGACCCAGCCCGGCCCCGTTGGGGCTGCAGCCCCGCAGATGTTGGAGCATCGGTGCAGGACCGGCGCATCGCCGTGATCTTGCCACGGTGCCACCGGGGCTGAGGATTTTGGATGGAGTTTCACGGTGTTTTCTCTCCAGCAGGACAAACACTATAGCAATGGGTTCGCAGGATGCTGCTCGTGGAGGTGCCAAGGGAAAGTGCCAGGGGAGAGTGGGGACGCGCAGCCATCCCTCAGTAACCTTGGGGACACCGGGAGACGGAGTGGAGCTGCTCGGGGCTCCCAGTGCTGGAAGGGCCCCATTCTCCCCCAGCATCCCTGGCGATGGGTGACCCGGGCCCACAGCCCATGCCTGGGGCTGGCTCATGGCCACGGCCCCAACCCACGACCGGAGCTCCCATGGAACACCCGAGGTAGTGCCAGGCATCCCGCCATAACCGCCCATCTGGGGCATCCCGGTGCCGACCCGCTGGCACCAGGTGGGACGGGACAAGGACGCTTAAAGAAAAGTAACGTGAAATATATACAGAGCTCACAGGGACACAGCCACCAGCTGGCACGGGTGCGTGCCCGTCCCCACCGCACGGAGCAGAGCTGCAGCGCCCAACTTCCATCCATCCATCCATCCGTCCGTCCGTCCCATCTGTCTGTCCGTCCATCTGTCCGTCTGCCCTCCCGGCGCTGGGATCGCTATAGGTTGGTGATGTACACCTGCAGCCCGTTGGCAGCGGTCCAGCCACCACCTCCTCGAGATTCCCCTCCCCACATTTCTCCAACGCTCTCGTACAGGTTGTCCTGCAGGGGGGGCTTCCCTGGCCGGTCCCGTTTCGCCGCCTTCTTCCAGCGAACATCCACAGCCTCGTAGTCCGGCTCGGGGCCACGTGCAGCCCAGGCTCTGTCGTTGATGGCCTCATAGCAGGGCTCAGGGGGGGCTGTGGGCCAGCAGGCAGCTGGGGGGGGCTCCTCGTGGGGTGGGAGCGGCCGCCCGGACCCCCCGTCCCTGGGGGATGCTGCAGGGCCATGGCTCCTCTTCTTGGTGGCTTTGCACACTGTTGAGTACATGTCTTCCAGCTGCGGAGGGAAGGGGATGGCCTGGAGACGGATGAACCTGGGATTCCCCCCCCAGGGGCATCCTCCCCAGGGCTCCCACAGCCCTGGTAGAATGATGCCACCCCCGTACCCACAGGCACCACTCTTTGCACCACCCAGGACAGCACTCTGCGCATCGCCCACCTGCATCTGGGCTCCATCCTGCACATCCCCCCCGCAAAACACAGTTGGAATAGTAGAGCATCCCATTGCACGCCCTTCTCTGCACACATGCATTATGGGAGTGGTGTTATGCCCCCCCCCAGTGCCATACCTTCAGACAGGGTGCATTGCCTGCACCCTCCCAGCACTGTGGGGCTGCAGAGGGCCCTGCCACAGCCCCCTCCTGCTCCTCTGGCACCGTTTTCTTCACCTTCCGGATGCAGGCATAGTCAGCAGCCCCTTTCCCGACCCGGGGGGGGGACACTGGGGTCCCAGTGGCTGTAGGTGCATCATCCTCCCCCATTGCCAGGCACTCGTAGAGCGTGTCCGGGGGTGCACGAGGTGGTGGGGCAAAGAGCAGGTTGGAGTAGGTCTGGTCGGGGGCCGGGGGTTCGGGGCCGGGGATCCGGGGCAGCTGGCGGTGCAGGAGGACGGAGCTGTGCAGGGATTCGGGGGGCAGTGAGGAAAGGGCGAAATCCAGGCTGGCCGGGCGCTGATCTGCAGGGAGGAGATGGGACAGGGGGTCACCGCACTGCAGCATAGGGTGCGTGGGGCGGGATGCTCGGGGATTGCAGACACTCACTGTCGTCCCTGGCCTTCAGGCGGTACAGCTCATGCAGCCTCGTGTCCGACTTACTGAGCGAGCGCAGCTGCGTCTGTCTGAGCAGGGTCTGCAATGGGGAAACGCGCGCTGTCAGGGCGGGATGCCCGGAGCTCCCCCCAGCCCTGCACATACCCTTACCTCATCCACCAGCTTCACGCCGTCCGGAGGGACCTTCTTCCTCCTGCTGTGGCTGTGGGAGAAGTGGGACTGAGTGGTGGCAAGCGAGCGGTTACCTGGGAGCCCGGCCCAGCCCCGATGTGCATCGCTGTGCACCCCTCACCCCAAACTCATCCCCTGCCCCTCCACCAGCAGTGCAGTGGGGCAGTGCTGCTGGGGGCTCGTGCACATCCTGCACCCAGCTGGGTTCACGGCTCCAGTGCCCAGGAACCCCCAAAAGCCCAAGTATCCCCCCCAGCATCACATCAGCATCCTGTAAGCATCCCCCCAGCATTGCCCCAACATTCACCCACCCAACACCCATCCATTAAACATCCACCCCCAGCATCAACACCACAGCCTTGTCCCCAGCTGGGACCAGCTCTTTTCGGGTGCAGGACTCTCCCCTTGGTGCACACCAAGGCTGCAGCAGGGTTCTGGGTAGGGGAAGCAGCCCTACAGCACACCCCATTGATGGGCACGTACCGTTGGCAGACAGTGCACAGGGTGCACAGGTAGACCAGGCCTCCGAGCAGGGCCAGGGCAGCAAGGGCCACCAGGGGCGGGGGTCCCGGCAGCCCCTCACTGTGGGTCACAGCCATGGGGAACAGCTACCGAGAGCACTGCGGGGCTCAGCTCTGGGGAGAGAAAACACGAGTGGGGCCACGCACAGAGACAGCGCTCTCAGCACCCGATGCCCAGCGCCCTGTTCCCTGCCAGGACCCCACAGTGTGGCTGCTGGGCAGGGGTCTGCCTGGATGCTGCCCACAGCCTCTGCAGGGACGGGCACCAGGGACTGTGTTTTCTGTCCTGCTGCTGCCTTCCTGGAGGCTCCGTGGCTCCGGATGTTGGTTTCTTTTAAAAAAGGAGCAGTACAGAATTCATCTCCCACGCTGCTTCCGAGATTTTACAAAGGAGATGCCCCAGAGGCATCCCAAATTGTCACACCATGCTCTGGGGACACCAGGGCTGGGCAGTGACCATGGCATAGGGTCAGAAGAGCTGCGGAACCCCTCTGGGGGCCATGGGGTGACTCAGGGGACACAAAGAGAGGATTCTGCTTCCCAGAATGAGAGAACGCAGAGCAGCTCATGGCAGTCACCATTCACCCAACACCAGTAGCATCCTGTGGCATCATCCCTGTCCCTGCTCGGCCACGGCTGTGCTGCCAAGCTGCTACCACGTCCCCAGCACCGATGTCACAGCGGCCGCTCTTTGCTCCGCACACCCCAAAAAAGCCCTCGGGTGCCTCTCTGAGAACGTCCCACACCTTTGGAAACGTCGCCGACTCAAAGCTTTCACCCCCAGAGAGCAATTATTTCCGTGTGGAAATGGAGACGGGAGGTCGAAGACACCAACCGGGCTGGGCAGACCGGCTCACATCAGAGCTGGGAAGGAGCTCTGCTCTCCCTCCACGATGTTTTAATTAGGCAGCACCGCTCGCTGTCTGAGCACGCATTGTGTGGGTTACCTGCAGTGCTCCAGACAGTCCCGGCTGAACTCGTTTGGCTCATTACAGAGGATCAGAGGCTGCAGGGGTGGCTGCACCCGGGGCAGGAGCAAGGAGAGGTTCTGGGACTAAGCAGAGCGATAGATGGGAACGGTGGCTGGCGGTGAACGGGGGCTGAAGGGCGATCTCCTATTGCTGAGACACGCACACGCGGGGACAGCTCATCCCGTGGCCATCCCCAAATTGTTTGGATTTGAGAGTGAGGTTCTTCAGCTGAAGTTAGCTCAGAGCACGTCTCCTGACCTACATCGCCCGCCCTCTCTGGTGTGCAGGAGGTCTGTGGTTGCTCCCGTGCTTTTGACCTAAAAATGGTCAGTTTTTTACACTCTTTGGCAGGTTTGGGTTCAGCACGCATTGGGAACAACTCCCTCGGGGGCAGCGTGCTGGTTCTACCGAGAACAACCAATTTGAGGCCCAACACCGGGAAGCCCAACGCTCAGACCGAGCAGGTATGGAAGACAGAGATTCCAACAGACTGCGACGTGCAGCCTGATTTCCTGCTAATAAAGCCACGGATCACGAGGTCCCGGGGCTGCTCTTGGGGCAGGAGCCGCAGCAGATGGCATTCCCACCAGCCCCAGTGGTTTGAGGTGGCCGCAGCTCCATGGGCACGACACGCCATGGGGAATCGCCCCATGTCACGACGCCTCAGCGCCGGCACTGAACCCAGTTTCTTACTCCAGATGTGAAGGTTTTTCAGCTCCAAAAGCCATGTTACAAAAAGCTCAAGTTCCTCAGCTGGGCCTCATGACAACGAAATTCAATTTCCTGTCGAATTAAGTTCTGCTGCTGACGATTTTGCCCGGCGTGATTCATCGGGGCAGATAAGGCTGTGCCAACACAACGTGGTAACGAGAGGAGGGGAGGGTCCCTGGAGCTGCCGCGGGGAACCAGGACCGGCACGATGCTTCCCATGCACCATGGCCAACGGGGCCGCAGCCAACGCAGCGCGGTGCCCTAGGGAATTGTACCGAAAGAAGCCCCACCAAGCAGAAGTAGGGCTTTTTTTGTCCCCAGCCATGAAAAGCGAAAGCCTCGTAACCGTTAGTCAACAACGCTCAGCCTGCCCAAGACGATGGGATGCCATCAGTAAAGCTGAAGATACTCCTAAGGAGGAGCAGGCACGAGTGCTCAGCCCCTGCACTGCGCTCCTGGGGGCTCTGAGTCCCCGCTGAGGTCACTTAGAAAAGGCCCAAGGACGTCTCTGAATGCCAGACCCAAACCTCACAAAGCTCAGATGAACACTTTAAGACCCAGCACTACCAGTGTGGACCGAGCCACGCTCCAGAACGCAGCACGAGGGGATGCAGGAGGTGTGTGTTTGTCCAGGTTGCCTGCCCCAAATTCAGTGCAGCTTTACATCATTTCAGATCGACAAAAGAGGCCGTTTCAGTGCCTCCATAGTGCCCCACTTGCAGGAGTTCAGCGTTTCCCCCAGAGCTGTTCCGGATGCAATCAGAAGTTCTAGACCCTTCCCCAGAAGGTCACTGGATTATGACGATTTTTTCCCTTGAAAACAATGCCCCTCACTCCTGAACTCAGCACTTTATCCACCATGGAGGCATTCATCTCCCGCTCAGCTCCATTCAAGCCCGGGGGGCCGAGCAGTGCTGCTGTGTTCAAGACCCCTGCCTCCCTTCCCAGCCCCGCTGCTCCCAGCATCAGACACAAAGCCCGCGCTCCTCCCTGCAGCCGGCGGAGCGCTTCACCCAGCCGATGCTTCGGCTCTCAACCACTGCAAACAGGAATCCTGCCTGTCCAGTCTGGCTGGCTGCAGCAGCATCTCGGGCAGCGCTGCAGTTCCCACATGGGTTAGGTATTTCTCAGCCCCCGTTTAGTCGCAGACGCGTTTGCTAGGCAAGAAAGGGACCGTCACTTACTTTGCAGAACCTCAGAAGCCGGTGAGCGTGAAGAACAGGAATCCAGCCATGCCCGCTTCCTTGCCAGTCAACCTGGAGAACTTTGTCTCTTTCAAACCACAGGATTACTCCCAGTCAGGGGCTCCCGGACATTCCGAGCATCTCCATCCAAGCTCTCCCACTCCTCCTCAGCTCGCTCTCGGCAGGCAGCTCTGTGCAGATACCATGCAGCACAAGACCACAGCTCGCTTCCTGACCTGCAGAGCTTGTTGTTTCACCCAGCTGCGGGCTGGGCTTCTCCCCGCCTTGGCTGTGAGCAGGCTCTGCAGGCACCCAGCTCACAAGAGCACCCTCTGCCGCTCTCTGCTCCCGCAGAGCTGGTTTTGGAGCCAGCTGTGTCCCCGCAGGTGAACGTAAGGAAAGAACGGGTTGCCACATGAAGTCATTACCTTGCAAACGAACAGGGCCTTCAAAGGGAAGAGGAAAAAATAAGGACGTCTTTATTCAGCAGGGATGTGTCCTGGGTGGGAGGCAGCAGCCACGTGAATGGAAGTCTGAAAAGTGAAGCTGTGGGAAAGCCCAAGGAAGGGTCAAAATGCAGCTCAGCCGAGACACGGGGCTAGAACATCCAATTGTTAAATACAAAATACCAAAGAGCATTGGGGCACAAAACAAAACCAAGGGGTTCCTCTGCCCAGCTCATCAGTCATGGGCCGCTCCAACAAGCAGCCATGCTAGGCTGGGCACACTAATCCTTGTCACCACTCAACACTCGCGTGTGGGAAACCAGCAGACATCTGGGAGGGAAGGGCACTGAGCAGCCATTGTTAAACCCTTGAGTTAAACCCAGAGTGTGAAGAACATGAAATCAGAACAATGAAGAGACTACAGCCAAATTAGTTAGAAACCGACGGACGCGATGTGCTCGAGGCAGCCCACGTCACCTTCCACAGTGCCCATCACAGCAGAGTCCAATCCCTTTCCAGGAGGAAAGAGACACTCAGAGAGGTTTCCTGAAGATATTAATCTCGTTTATTTTTGTTGCTGCTCTTTCTCTTCTGAGCTGGGTCTGCAGCAATGCTAAATCACCTATCAACTCTGATCGTATCTCCTTCAGCTCAGGTTTGCCGGTTAGCTTGGCAGTGAATCAGACAGGCCTGGCCCCACAAGGTGACGTGGTCCAAGCTGACAGCTTCATAATTTTCTCAGAAACAGATAAAAAGGTGTCATTAAGGAAGCAAAGCTTTCCATTAGAAAAAAAGAAAAAAAAGACTCAGAATAAAAGGAAATTGATTTTTTTTTTTTTAATTAAGAAAAAATGTGTCCTTAAGATACTGGCATGAAATCACTAACAATTAAAAAAAAAAAAAAAAACCCCACAACACAATTAACAATGCACAAGTCCCACCAGAAAGAGAGTCTGATGAAATCACCATCTCTCCTCTGGGGCGAGGGCCAGCTACAGCCAAGAGAGAATGCAACCTTGGGGAGAGGACATCCCTCCTGTGCGAGGACTGACCACGCTGCAGGGAAGGGCAGCTCGCCTGGCCTGCTCCAGCACAGCCTGAAGCTCTCCCAGGCAGGGCTGTGTGCTCAGCACATACACACCTCCCCCTCCTTGTACTCATCCAGGGCACGGTCGGACCTGAGACGGGGTCCTGAGGTTTCTTAATAAAAGGATCTGCATTTAGAGAGCCACCTAAGACTGAAAAACTCAAGTAAAAACAGAAGCCCAAGGTTCCCTGTAGTGTTGTTCCTAGCTAGGAGGTTTGAGAATCTGTTACTCTGCTGTCTTACTCCCCCAGCTTTGGCACTCATGGAACCACGCAGCTTCCCATGCCAAGTCAATCAGTTAGGCTATAGCATGTCTTAGGGATACTCTTACAGTCAAATTGAAGAAATATGATGCTTGAGGCCCCTCGTACCCACCTCTAAGCTGCCAGTTTTCTGTCTATGCATTACACTAGGTTTATAAGAAACTGCTCTTTATTGAAGAGTTCTCAGATAAACCCCATAGCAAAGAACAGAAGGTAAAGAGCAGCTGAAGCAATTTGCCTTTGTTGTTTTCAACTAGCATATGCCTTTTCTGCTCTGCCAGAATGTGCCTGGGACCCTGCCTCCACTTGTGTTCATCAGTTGGCTGCAAACAGAAGCCACAACCGATGGCAGGATGTGGGGCTTTCAAAGGCCCTCCTCGTCTGGTTCTTAGCCAGCAATGTTATCATCTGAGCAGCTACACACTCTGGCTACTGCAGTGATGAGAGGAAAAAAGTGTGCAAGATAGCAGAGAATTGTATTTCTGGTAGCTAGTCCTTATACAAAGTTCAAGGCTGGACGGACGTGGGCTCCTCCTCTTCCCAGCAGAGCTCAGAAGCGTGTAGTTTCAGGAACTGCTGCTTTTCAGCCCAGTTTTCGGGCTGGGAATGTAGCCTGCGACCCAGAGGAGCAGGATGGCTCAGCCAGGCTTTGAGGCCATGACCACACGGGCTGGCTAGAAGGATAACCACTGCAGTCAAACACCTTCCTCAGAGACTAGAATTCAGTCATCTTCTTATGTGTGTCTGCTTTCTTCTGCTCCCGCTGCAGACTGGCTTCCTGGGCCTGCAGCTGCCCCAGCTGCTTGTGAGCGTTAGCCAGCTTCTCCTCCAGCTGAGCTGTAGCAACGCTGTGCCTGAAAGCAAAAAGCATTATAGCAATGTGTCATCCTACATGGTAAGATCAGAGGTCTGCCACCATCCCAGGAGGGTCTTCTCTTTGCTATGGGATCAGCCCAAGGCACTGGCTGAAAGGCAGGAAGTACCCGATACTCAGCACAAGCTGGGCTAGAAAATGTCCTCCTGTGCAGCAGCAATGCTTCAGAGATGGGCATGGGAAGGAAAGGATTCTGGGACTTTTCCTCAGAGAGTTCCTCTTTTTACCACAGCCTGAATTCCAGCCAAAGGACCCCAGACACATCTGTCAGTGTCCAAGCTGGGCTAAAGCACATGTTAAAGGCCCTTTCTCTCTACTTCTCCCCATGTCTCGCACAGAAGTTTCCTTTCTTCCTCCCACACCTCATTTCAAGCCCACCCCTTCCCAAACACACCAAGAATCCTCAGTTTATCCTACAGCCCCAAAGAGAATCTTTTCATACCGCCCAATATTGCGCGCCAGGGCCTGCTGGATTCCTTTGATATCCTTCTGCGTCTGTTCAATCTTCTCCATCGTCTGGAAGAGGCGGACGCTCAGGGCCTTCTTGGTGCTCTTGCTAGCATGGTAGATCTCTTTGCTCTTCCTCTCTGGCAGTGTCATACCTCCAGGCTTCTCCCCAGCGCTCTTCCCTCGCAGTTTCTCATTCAGAAAGTCAAACACATTGCGGGGCGGCTTGCGGCTGCCTGCAGGGGACTGGCCGGCATTATTTCCCTTCGCTCGGGATTTCTTTGTATTGCCAGGGTCCAGCCTCCCCTGTTTCTTCCTCTGAAGCACCTCAGCACACTGGTCAAGGGACTTCCCTCGAGGAAGTACCACGGCCTGCACCGGCTCCACTCTGCCCTCAGAATTCTTCCCGAGCCCTGAGAGGGGAAAAGCCATGGGAGTCACCAAGCCGTTACCACGAGGAAGGACATCCCCTCTCCAAGTCAGCGCGCAGCACAAACTCACACTGACAGTGACAAGCTTAGAACATGCAAGCAGGCTTTTGAGGTGCAAAATGTCATAACTACCATCCAAGTCAAGGGAAAACAGCCACAAGCCAGAGCTCATTGATGTAAATGCGACAGCAGGAGCCTTCTACAGAAGATACACGATAAAAAGCCCAAGGCCAATAGCTGGGCCAGTTTCTGTGAAACAAGATTCAGTCTCACATCCTTGGCTTCTCGAGCCAGGTTCTTCTTAAAACTGGTTTGGTTCCTCTGGGAGAACTAGAGATAAATCAAGTGCCCTCCTAAAGCCCCCAAGGCTCCATACAATTTGTGTAGTAAGAAGCTAGCTCAGCAAGCTTTGAAGTCCATGTCTAGAGCCAGGAGATGCTTCAACACAGACATCACAAGCTTCACAGATCAGTTCCCTTCTACCTACCTAAAGCCTTTGAACAGCTCATTCAACAGTTCTCACAGCTTTCATCGTTAACTTGACCATGGTTCTAAATGCCTCCAATTTTTGCTATTACCATACAGGGGCTGGTGCACACATGTGCCTGTACTTTGACTAAATAGTCCTCTTCTCGCCTACTAACATTTCCACCCAGGGGTGATTCATCACACAGCTCAAGCCTTATCTGACAGGCCCTTCAGCAAAGTTTTTGCCTCATCCAAAATCTTGGTCTTCTTACCTAGCCTTAGGATCCATCACAAGACCGAGACAGCGACGCAGTCAGGCTCTCACACCACCAGGATAACCTTCATTCCTTACCTTTCCCAAACTCATATCCCATCTGAACAAGCAGTTTGGAGCCAATGCCACGAGTGTGGGCTTCCCAGCCACCAAAAGAGGAACTGCATGCAGGAGCCCACTCTCCATTCTCTGGAGCCCCAGAATCTATCACTATAGAACAGAAAAGACAAATTAGTGACACACAGACACAAAGGTGATTTGCAAAACCTTCAAGAGCATGAAAACCCCTCTTGATGCAATACAATGTACTCCTCCCACCACAGAATCATTCAGCAGCTACTCCAGCCTTACTTGTTCCTACCGTGCTGTCACCTTTTACAAACACTGCTTAGAGGGTTACTTGAGAGATCTCACTTGATTTAATGCACATATCATCTCACAGTTCCAGGCTGAATCACCCAGAGGTTTCTATGTTTCCTTTCTTTCCTTTCTTCTGGGATGGTCGGATTGACATATGCCATCCCAGCAAAATTTGGCACTGTAGCATGTGATACAGTTAATCTATGCCTCCAGCACATGTCTCTAGCAAGAGGATTCTCTAGGCTAGTACGCCAATGATGTGTTATTAGGATCCAATAATGTCCATTAGGCTAAATTTACAGAGCTCTAGGACACAGCTTTGTCCCTGTAACGTAACTGGGGCACTAGCACAGATACAGCACTACCTGTGTGTGCTCACAGTAGTCACCTGGGCTCTGTTTGTGTCAGCTTTCAGTAGTAAAACTGGGCATGGCTGTTACTCATCAAGGCACTGGGATGTTCAAATACCTGTGCCTGGGATCTCTTACTCTTGTCGTACAGTGGCACGTAGGTCCCAGAGAGATTAGAAGTCACCTGTTTTACTTACTTGCTTAGCTCACACACCCACCTGAAAAACAGACTAAGAGCTTGAACTCCACTGCAAAACATTGCGCCCTCTACCTGCTCTCACAGAGAACTCCAAGCTTCATTAGTCTCATCCTTTGCACAAAACTAAGATTTTATGTTACAACTGCAAAATAACTGATACTTAACGTTCTCTAACTTTCAGCAACACAGAAAGAGATTACCCACCCTCCCATGAAAGGTGAGATACTTGCAATGAAAGCTCCAGGAGAGTAATTCCAGGTCCCAGACAGAAGGCAGACACAGATCACAAGGCACTTTTCTCACACCCTCACCACTCTCTCACCTTTAGCATAACCAGAATCATCAACACTGTCTTCATCAGATTCAGCAGATGAGGCACCATCTTCACTTCGTAGTGGGGGAATGATACTATCTCCTTCCACAACAGCTTCCTTTAGCAGCAGGGAATCAAACTTCACAGTGTAGTAACCACTATCAATATCTACAGATGGAAAAGCAAGGAACATGAGTTCAAGTAAATCCTCAATACACACGTTGCAGAAGGCTTTCTAACAGTTAGCTTCAGGGAATGATGTGGAAGAGGAGAAAGGCCCAAGGAACATGTTTTAAAATAGTTGAATGCTTAAAGATTTACTTATAAAAATGAAGAAAGATGGGCTACCGACAAATGGAACTAAAAAGAAGTTTGACTTACTCCCTCTGACCCAGCAACTGTCAAAAAATAAACCCTCACCCTTCCCTTCTCAGAACAGAGGGAAGCCTCTATCAACAGCTCCCAGATTACTGCAATTATCATTTAGTATGCAAACAAGAGCCTGCAATACTTGCCTCCTTCCTTTCAGTGCATTTCATGACTATGCCATCACTTCCCTTCTACATTACTGCTCTTATGTCACCTTTTTGCTTCCTACCCTATTCCCTTCCCAAGCCTGACATAATTCAGAACACGTTTTCAACTACGTCCTCGTTTTCAGTTTAAGGCCACAGCTACATCATCAAGTTTTTTCTATCATTAACCAGAACAGTCATATTTTGTAATTCCTGAAGCACGGGTGCTCAATTTCTACACAGTTCTGGCAGAACACACACAAACTAGACTCACCAGTTATTTTTGCAGCGTACCATATCCCATCGCTGTGTTTTGCCAGGCAGGCTGAGCCCACCTCCAGGGCGCTCAGATTGGGCTCTTGAAATGGCTGGAGCTCCTCCACAGAGACCACCTGGCCATGTGAAAACCTGCCAGGGAAGGCAGAAAGGGAGTTAGATCTACCTCATTGGAAGAGGCTTTACACATAAACCCCTTCCCTCCTGACAGGAAACACAAACAAGTTGTCAGCAGTTATGAATGTGCACCAGCAGTTACACAGAAGGTTTACCATGCATTATTTCAATTACAGAAATCATTCATTTTTCATTGTAATTATATCATTTATGTCGTGTAATAAAAAGAATGCATCCTATCCCTAGGAACAAAGCTTTCCTTGCTAGTGAGATCTCTGAAAAATCACAGATCTTTTGAGGTAACGAGGATCACACACAGACATACAGTCTCAAGCTCAGCCTCCTACTCAAAGCACAGCCAACTTCAAAGCCTGATCAGGCTGCTCAAGGCCTTATCTATGTTAGTTCTGAAGCTCTCCAAAGGTGGAGACCCTGCAACTTCCCCATGCAGCCAGAACAAAGGCACCATAAACAGACAGTCTCTGGTGCTTTGTTTTAACTCCTTAATCTGTGACTAATGTAGCTATTTGAATGACCAGGTAAAATCTCTGTAACTTGCCCAAGGCGGTTTCCACTTCATCTCTGCGTTACCTGAAGAAAACTGTCCAACTCTTTGATGCCACTAGTTACCACACACAACAGATGTTAAAAACATGGCAAAATCCCATTGGTTACAAAAGCCAGCATGGAACACTCAGATATTCCTGCCTTTGAATAACAAGGCCTTTAGCAACAGCAAGGATACGAGCCCCCTCCCCCACCATTTTCTTCTTTACCGACAGTTCTCTTTAAATCTGCATTTGTCATCCAAGAAGAACGGACACGGCTTCAAGGACTTGTGAGTTGGATAGAGATACAGCACTCTGACACCCGCACTGCCATCTTCTAAGTATTCTGTCCCCACAATCATGGCATTATGGTACTCCAGCGTCCCCCAAGAGCTGTAGTATGGGGCTTTAACCTTCATCCCACTCAATTCCTCCTCCTCCTCTTCCTCCCTGTCAGACTCTTCCTCCTCTTCACTGCACTTCAGTTCACTTTTCTCCTTGCTTTCTTCATTTCCCCTTGAAGATCTCTCGCTGTTATCAGCTGAAGGCTCATCGTCGGTTCCAAGCTCAGCAATGGCTTCCTTGAAGGCAGCGTATTCCTCATCCTGGGCAGAACTGTCAGGGTTCACACGTTGCTCCAGGGCATCTACTTGAGGGGAGGAGGAGGAGGCGGAGGCATTTGTATCTAAGCTAGCCAGAAGCTTGCTCTTTTTGACAGCCACCAGGCTGGACTCAGTCAGTTCTATCAGCTGCTTTAAGTCTTCTTGCAATTGAATCAGGTCCGACTGCTGCGAGGGGTCCTGGCCCACCCCCAGCGCCAGCTCCACCTGCTGCAGCTGGGCGTTGTAGGCCTGGATCGCTGCTTCCAGGCTCTCTTCATCCATTACGAGCAAAAGAAAGGAGTGCTTAACTGTGTCCTTTCCGGGAACTCAGAACATGTCGCAGAAGCATACAGCAAGCAGCCCGGCGAAATTCCCGCTGCGCACGGGCGGCCAGAGATGCGTCAGAGCCCCCGGAGAGCTCGAGGCTGCTCTGCCCTATCCCACCACGGCGCCGCTAGAGGCCTCTAGAGCCTCCGAACCCTCTCAGGGCCGCAGCCCAGACCTCCCCGTTCAGCTCCCGCACCCCCGCGGTGCCGCCGCCATAACACTCCCCGCACTTCCGCCCTTCTGGGCAGCCACTTCCGGCTCCTCGGGCCGACGTGCAACGCCGTTTCAGCGACGAGGCTCTCTCTACTGCGCTTGCGCACTCGAGCGGGCTTCCCGGATCCCGCTGTCGCAGAGCATTCTGGGAGTTGTAGTCCAGGATCCCCTCTCCTCTCCGTCCCCGAGGCGACGCGAGAACTACATTTCCCAGAGCGCCTCACGAGGGACGGCGCCGGCCGCCGGTGCCGTGGGGGAGCGCGGCGGCGGCGGAGCTGGGTGACGGGAGGCGCTCCCGGTACTGGGCGAAGGGCTGCGGGTGTGCGGATCTGCGCTCTGAGGCCGGGCCCGGGCTCGCAGGGTACGGCGGGGGCTTGGGGCAGCTCTGTGAGTGCGGCCGGGCCCAGAGGGGCGGGGATGGCGGTGAGGGCCGCGGTCTGTGGGGCAGCGGCGGGGATCGGGGTGCTCCGCGGGGCCGGGGGTGCGGGCCGGGGCTGGGGCTGGGGCTGGGGCTGCTGGTGGGCCCGGAACGGGGCTCGCTGGGCGGCGGTGGGCTGTGTGCCCGGTGCCAGGCTGTGCGGGGGCTGTGCCCTGCAGCCTGCCGTCCCGTCCCCCCCCCACCCCAGCTCTGTGCTCTGCTGAACCCTCCCTTTGCTTCTGGAACACTTTTTTGTTGTGTGTTGTTTTTTGTGTGTGTGTGTGTATGTTCTTTTTTCCTGGCCTTTAGGCAATGTTGTTTGACTTCAGAGTGGTTTTTCACCTGCACAAAGGTTGTCGCTTCTAAAACTTTGCCCTGAGGTTCCTCCTTGAGTCTGTGTTTAACTGTTCCCAATGCCACGAGCGCTTGGTACCGCTGTGTCCTGCTTTTTAGCAGCTTCTCTCTGCCCTATGCAAAGCCAACGACCAGCAGTGCGTGCTGCTGGCAGCTGCTGTGCTGCTCTGTGTGATTCTCAGTCTTGTGCTGCTGGCTGTTTAACTGCATGGCGTTATATCGTGACCAAATCTTGCATGGTGGGTGCCATAGCAGAGAGCTGCTGGTGGAGAGAGGTGAGTTTGGGATAGGAGAGGGTTCCTGCACACCTTCAAGATACATTTGGCTGCAAGCTCAGTTTAGCTGTTGAAGATCCCATAATACTGTCACATGGATCACAAATAAAGTGAGGGGACACAACCCTGCACACTCTTGCTCAGAACACTCCTTCTTAATACCTGTGTGCCACTGGCTTCTTTTCTGTGAGTCTTTTATGTGCTGTAAGTTACTTTCAAGTAACTTTATCTCTCCATTAAGCCCCAAAGAAAACAAATTTTGAAATGAGAAGTGAGTTTACTGTGGGTGCTCTGCTTTGTATGGTGAAACAGAGGTTAAGCTACTTGGAAGATCACCCCTCACTTAAATACATTTGAACATTGGATCTTGAGCTGTTTGCATGCTTGCTCTTGTGTCTGTGATTTGTCCGAGGGTTGGCTTAAGAGTTACTGATAAATGAATAATGTAACTTATTAATCTGATGTTGGGAAACATTTAGATCGTGGAATGAAAGAATTTTGGAAATGACTTGTTTGTTAGTGATTTCCTGGCATCTGTTGCAGGAGCAGGATGTATACTCTGCTGTCCGGACTCTATAAATACATGTTCCAGAGGGATGAGTACTGCATCTTGATCCTTGGTTTGGACAATGCTGGTAAAACAGTAAGTGCTGTGTATTACCAATTGCATGGAGGTTGCATGCAGTTCTAAACATCCCCATCTCCAGACATAAAACTTCCACCAGAAAGGTCAATCTTTCTTCATCTGTACCATGAGTTATTTTGGCAGTGTTACCCCCAAAGAATCAACTTTTATCTCATGTTTAAATTTAGCATAAGCTTTGATAATCCTGTAATCTCTTGTGATCCCTTCTTTCTGTACTAAAAGAGGGAGCAAGAAAAGTGGTTTGTTTCAAGGTTAGGTAGGGCAGTGTCTATTGGAACAAGATTCTGCAGTCATGAAAAAGTAGGTCTGGGGCAGGGTTACCCAAGCCACTAGAATATTTGAGAGTGAATACTTATCCACATTCCTTTTCAGACCTTCCTTGAACAGACTAAAACTCGATTTAACAAGAACTACAAAGGGATGAGTTTGTCGAAAATCACAACCACTGTAGGCTTAAACAGTAAGTAAATATGTCTGGGTTATTATTATTATTTTGCATACCTGCAGAGTTAGGCAACAGCTATTTAAGAGTAGGCAAGACCAAAACAGTTCCTGCAAATGAAGGTCTTCTCTCCCAACCCCTCATGTGTTTTTGTGAGAGAATAAAATCGACCTGCTTAGCAAGAAAAGATAACCTTGAAGTCATAAAAACCTAAAGAAGCAGATATTCCATGTCCGGGGTATGCTCAGCAGTTAAGTAATGTTTTGCTGGAGTTCTTTGGCCTGATTTTGGTGTTATTTGTACTGACGTGGTTCTATCTGATATGAGTGGTCACTTTTTCCTCATATATTCTGTTTTTAGAAGTAGCACTGTGTACGATCTGCTCCTCTAGAGGACTGCTCCACCCCAGCACTCTTAGTGTCTATGCTTTTAGTTAGAGAAGTCTTTTAGTTTTGCTTGGATTGTTTTTTCTTCTTTCCTTCTAGTTGGTACTATTGATGTTGGCAAAACCCGGCTCATGTTTTGGGATCTTGGGGGCCAGGAGGAGCTACAGTCTCTTTGGGACAAGGTTGGAGATGTAGTTTTTTCTTTTTGTCTTTTTCAGAATTATGATCCTTGAATGATCATATAGGTTTATTGGTAACCTTAGTCTTCAGCATCAACCCTTTTCCAAATATTCGAGTGTATCTTTGTGAAATTAGCAAAGATTGTGCTTAATATTTGCATTAGTGTTTACAGACAGTAATTACCAACCTAGATATGAGGATTGTGATGGTAGAGAGAAGCTATTCAGGGTTTGGGGGGCAGATATGCTCCTTCACCTGCTTCACTCAGTAGGCCAGCAAACAGGCAATGCATTTTACGTGACACCATCCTTCTCTCCAGACATACGTGATGGAAACAGCTGGCTTTAGGTGGTTGATCTCTTTCACGTGTATCAAAATTTTACCAAATAAAATACAAATCTGCAAGAGTAACAGTAGGCCCTAGCTGCTCCATACACTAATATCTGTGTTATCCTTTTAGTATTACGCTGAATCTCACGGAGTGATCTATGTTATTGATTCCACTGATGAGGAGAGGCTCTCAGAATCTAAAAGAGCTTTTGGTGAGTACGCTGTATTTTACCAGTCCTGTGATTTCATCATGTCTTGTGGCACTGTTCTGTCATTGCCGTCGTGTCTGATCCTGCAGCCAGTTGATGACACATCTGTAGTAGTTTTGCATCTTCACATGATAAATAACTGTGTTCACGAGGCGGAAGCGTTGAAGTCTGAAAGGCTGGAGGAAATGAAAATCCAACACAAGGAGGAGCCACTTGCTTCATCGGGCAAGAATTGTCTTGCGTTCACACACCTTTGTCTTCCAGCTGGCTAAACCTCTGTTCTGTTTTCTGTGCTTTATAGAGAAGATGATTACAAGTGAAGCTCTGGAAGGAGTTCCCATTCTGGTGTTAGCTAACAAGCAGGATGTAGAGGTAAGATTATCTGCAGGTGTGCTTCTTAAATGAGCAATCAGACCTTGGGAAGCTGGGCTCTGCATTTGTGTTAAATTTATTTGCTATTCCTGGACTGATACCTACTGTGCTTTCTCACTGCTGGAAACAATTGCTTTGCATTTAGTTTTTCCTTTCTCTCCCAGCCCTTTGCCAGTGACACAGGTAAGCTTAATAGAGAGGCATTTTTTTCACCTGATTTGAAGCTTTTTTGTAAACAGAACAGACTGTAGCTATGGGAAGGCCTTCTCGTGCTGCGACTTGCTATCTCGATGTGTTTTTTTTTTCTCATTCATTCAGCAAGACATTGTTTAGTGAGCTTTGTTTATGCTCTTCTGCTCTTTTGGGTTCTATGTGTAATTCCAGTACTGCAGTTCGAGAGATCAATCTCTAGATGGAGCTAGAGACTTGCGGGAGAATTTGGAGTAGGCGCCTTTGCAGCTGTGATCAGTATCTGTTCCAAAGTATGGCAGTGCTTCCCAGCTCCTTCCTCCAGCTGTACACCTGTCTCAGTGAGTGTACTTGTGGGAGATCCTTGAGACTTCCATAGAAATTGCTTTGGATATAAAGGAGGATTTTGCTGTTCTTCACTTGTACAACACAGGAGACGTTTGGATGATGATTAGGTTGTCTAGGCACAGAAAGAAAAGAAGTGTAATTCCACTTAAGGAACAGCATAAGCTTAAGAGCCACAATTCCTGATTTCAGGTCCTGACTTTGCTGTGAACTGTAGTGTCTGGGGAAGATGACTTGTGCTTCCATGCAGTGCTACAGCTTTGTAGCAGTGAGCAGTCTGCACTCTTATCTTTAGCTGCTGAGATTTAACTACATGCAGTGACTTAAAAGCTGTTCCAAATTTCCCTATGGCCATAGATGCATTTTTTGTTATGGACGTACTACAGAGGTCAGTTCTTCTGGCACCCAAGCTGGGGCAATGAAACAATGAACAAATGGATTTCTTTACACAGCTACAAAGAGGTATTTGAAACAGGCTCTCAAGGTAAAAACTATGAGGGTGTGGAGGGTCCAGGAGCAGCCCACAGATTCAGTGCCTTCGTGCAGTCACAGAACTGGCTGGAAGTATATCTGTTCTCAAGAAATATCTAAGTTGTGTATGTAGGGGTGTCATCTTAGACTGTGATCTTGGGCATGAACACAGAGTGAACTAGGAACAAAATACTGAAGGGTCTGTAGCATATTTCTGAGTAATTATTCAGGCTCTCTTCAGCAAAGTTTAGAAAACTAGAGGTCTTTTTTCTCTTCCACGGATCTAGCAGAAGTGAAGAGCTTTGGAAGAAAACTGAACCCTAGAGAATGATCAGTGGCAGAGATTGCTCTGCTGTGGATCTCCAGGCATGTAACTGGAATGAAGAATTCTCCCCAGCATTCCTCTGCCATTAACACAGATCATAACGAGGGAAGATGAATGGTGTCTTAATCATACTGGTATTTGTGGGTGAAGAATAATTTAGATTGGTTACATTTGCAAAGGTCAGAAGAATACTTGTGTTGTAACACCTCCGAACTCTGACATAGATTTGCATTCTGGAGAACAAGCAAAGAAAGTTCTTGACTCAATGCTTGACATGCACGCAATCTCATAAAGTGTGAGATCTCTTTTGGCTCTGATGCTAACTTGCTAGTAGAAAGAAATTCCTCTGTTAGTAGCCACCGCTCCCCTGGGGTAAATTGCATCCACACAGTGCTGCCAAGCATGAGTGGTGTTTGGCAGTATCAGGAGATGGAGTACTGTCACAGGCCACGAAATACCGGTTTTTAGCAGAGGCTTCAATACTAGACCATTCTGAAATGCTGATGAAATGCTGTGTCACATGTGTGTTGTAAGAGGGCTGGCTTTGGTTCTGTTGGCTTGTTTTAAAGGAGCTGTAGCTTTGCTGGGGGCATGGACATCTGGTAGGTAATATTTGATGCGGACTCTCAAGTCAGGATCCCCCTCTTGGAAACATTTGGCTGTTTTGCTTTACCTGTTCACTGCTGAGAAAACAGCTAAATAAGACTTTTCTGTTTGCAGTCCTGATGTGAACACGGCATTTAAAAACCTTTAAACTCTCTGTGTTTCTAAGCTGTAAAATGGGGAAAGAATGCCTCACTTAGGAAGACTATTAAAAATACTGGAAAAAGCGAGCTAAAAAATGAGCCTATGGAAATGGAGCGTTGCGTGATGTCTTTGGGAGGAGGTCTTGCATTCCTGGTCTTAAGAGAAATGTTGGGAATTTAGTTTGAAATTCGCAGAATATTGGGCGGCTTCTGCGTCTTTGGGAAATGAGAGGAGTGGTGGTGACTGCAGCATGTATTTGAAGACTCCCAGTCTTGTCTCTTTGCAACTCAGATGCTGGGAAACAAACCTTCTGCCCGATGGCCATTCTAAATTCCAACTGAAGAAATGCTACAGCTTCTCTGTTAAATGAGTTTTAATTTAAAATGAGCTCCCCCCCCCAAAAAAAATAAAGTAGCACAGAACGTAGGCCAGGTTACTTAGAATCGTTATTTTCTTCCTGTATTTTTATTTGGGCTCTCTACATTATTATTATCAGCTCCTTTTCTGGTTCCTTTCTTCCAGTTACCCCGGAGGTGGCTGGGAAGCCCGTGCTTGTGGCTTCGTCCTGGCATGACTATGCCTCAAAGAGCCTACACAAAATGATGGTTTTGAACGCAGTCTTTAGGGGAAGTGGAGATAGATCTCTGACTCCTCGAGTTGTGATTTTCCTCTGGTGTGACAGATAACATCTCTCCAGAAAGGTCATCTGTGGATTTTATTATTGTAATGTTACGCTGTTTATGTGATCACGAATCCAGTTTCCCTAGTTTGCTCTCTGGTTTCAGCTGGGAGACAAAACACATCTGTAAACAATTGTTTTGTAATGGAGATAGGAAGGAGGAAAAGAGAGGAACTTGGAAGCCACAGCTGACATTTTCTCCTAAGCACGAGAAGCTCAGATGCTCCTGGTTGGCAGTGAATGTCATACAGAAAGTAAGCTGCATGCTTTAGAGACCTGAACAAACCAATCATTTGGAAATAATCTCTCTCCCATTTTCCACACCTACTGGTATGAGTTCCAGCTCCCAAGTCCCGGCTGACTCCTGTGAAGTCAGTATGTGATATATATATTTTTTATTTATTTATTTATTTTACTATTTACCCTGCTGGTGACAGGTCACCTTTATGAATCTCATGGTTTTTCATTTGGCAGAGATCTTGAAGTAAGTTGTTGTGGCTTCAGTGCATGGAGTAAGTAACGCTTCTGGATACAGTGACCATCTCACTGATTGCAACTGAAAGTTTGAACTTAGGTCATAAGAAAACACAGTCATCCAAAATTGCACAACTAATGGATTCTAGGAGTTCACAGTGGAAAATCACAAATCAGAATTCCAGGGCACTGTGTGAATTGGGTGTCATTAAACTTCTTTCAAGCCATTTCTTCAGAACCCTTCTTAGTTATAAGCACTGAGATTTGCTTATTTCTCATGCTGTCGTCTCCATGTTCGTTTTCTCAATCCAGTTGCTCCAGAACCAGCATTTTGCAAAATGGATTGCTGGTATCATTCCTTTCTATCTTTCAGCTGAGTTAAGATCCAGGCTTAGAGAAGGCCGAATTCCTATTTGTGTGTCGTCTCTACTTTGAAAGCATACCTCATGTGGCTAAATCCTCGAGACTCACAAGGGTCTGATGCAGCATTTGAGTAAACACATGCCTAAAATATGTGTTTGAGCCTCACTGAGGGGCTAAAATCTCTTCAGAGAAAGAGGAAGAATGCTAAGCTGGGCTCATGGCCAGCAGAAGTGTTTAAATGGGTTGTCCAAGGCTTCTGAAAACATCTGAGCACTGAGATGAGAGAAAGATTTAAAGGCTGGTGCCTGGTTCCTGCCTTCAGGGAGTGCAAACCTCAGCGTCAGTAGGACAAATGTGCTTGTCTTGTAACTCTAAGAACAAAGGATCTGTGATATCACCATCAATTTTGTCAGGAACATAATGTGCTGATTTCTTGATTTTCTTACGTGTTTGTATATTTTAAAATCACTTCCCAGTAATCTCTTAGCAAATCTACAGAATTGCAAGGGCTGATGGTGAAGTGACACCAGGCTCCTGGAAATGCATTGTGTGCTATCAGCGTTTTCTTCCACGTGTGAAATGCAAACAAACAGGTCCAGGGAGGCTGTGCCTCGTATGTCAAAGAATGTGCTGAGAACTTAGGAAAAATAGCACTCGACATGTTCTGAAAGTGCACATCGTGCTGGCCAGCCATTTCACAAGGGTTGGTGAATAGATGTGCTCCCACAGGGTTCTGGAAGGCAGAACTTGTGTGTGATGGTTGGGGCAGGATGTGAGGGTTATCCAGAGGGTGTACAGGCCGTGCTTGTTTCATGACTGCTGAAAAGATGTTGAAAAAAAACTTCCTTTTATGAAAGTAAATTAGTGAATTTGCTGTGTTTGTATCTAAGGGGGTTGTTAACCTAGCATCGTTGTGCCATCTTGGCTGGAGCAGAGCTGTGGTTGTAGTAGGATTCGTTTTGGTTGCTAGCTGTCTCTTGTAGCATAGAAAGCAAGCTGTTCTTCGATTTTCTTTGCAGACTTGTCTGTCAATACCTGACATCAAAACAGCGTTTAGTGACTGCATTAACAAAATTGGGAAGAGAGACTGCCTAACACAAGCCTGCTCTGCCCTGACTGGGTGAGTATGAGAATTGATGATGTTCTGGTTAACAAACAGATGCGTGGTGCCAAGCAAGCAGATCAGTGTGACAGAGTGCAGTAAGCACGCAAAGGGAGCTGCGTTTCCTTCCCACCAGTGACAGACACGTGTTTGTGACCCTTGATCTTGCACCAGGTCAGCAACTCCACTTGTAAATCCCTTCTATAAAACATTATGAGAATGTACCAGCCCTATCTGCTCACAGGCACAGAGCAATGGGACCTTGGGGCCTTATGGATGTTCTCCTTTATTATGGTTCTCCTTTGATGGTTCTCCTTTGTCATTCCCTTCCCATACACAGTAATCCTTGCAGTGGTTTGTTTGCTGCAGCTCCAGGCTTTTATGCAGTAAGTCAATTGAAAATATGATACTGCTAGAGCAGTGAATGGTGTTCCATTGCTGGTGGAGCAATTATTCTTTTGCTTTCGTACTTTTTGGTGTGCAGATGAGCATTGTTATACAGATAATATATTTAGCTGTCTCAGATAGAGCTTGTCTGCCAGGGAAGCGTGTGATTTAAGACACAGTGACTAGAACAGACCAAAACTGGGGAAACTGGGAGACTTCTTCATGCCTGTGCAGCTGCATGGCATGGCCTTGACCAGGCCACCCAGTTCTCAGCATCTTAGCATCATTATTGTGCATTGTGTCTTGCAGTACTTTGGCTACACTTTTAGTTCTTGAGTGAAAAATGTTATTTGGCATGAAGTCAAAAGTACTGTGAGAGATGGCTAGAAATACTCCTGGCTGAATTACCACCTGAAGTACTGAATCCAGAGCTTTGAGATTTCTTCTCTTTTTTAATGTCACATAAAAGCTGTACTATAATGCAAGCTACTGGAAAGGATAAGTAATGCTTCTTAGACCATGGGAAAAATCTCAGCTGTCTACATTGCTAAGAACCCAATGCTGTTAAGCAGATGAATGACCACAACAACAAAAACAATGGTTAAGCACTGACTGGAAGAGAAGTGTAAGATAATAATCTTATGAAATGCAACCTTTACCATTGTGGTTTCCATACAAACACTTCTATTTTTGATCTGTGTGGAAATTCCTTGCAAAATTTCGTGTTGAGTTTGCACTAATAAAAATACTGGTAGGAGTCCTGTCTGGGAAGCTGTGCAGACCAGTTTGTTGCTTGGCAACCCCAGCACAGATGATTACAGAAAGTTGGAGCCAGATTGGAATACGTTATACAGCTAGCCTGGGACTTGCAGCAAATAACCTCAGACCAGCTGACTGTCAAGTGCTTTAATGTTCAAGGTTTCCCCAGGGTTGATGACTCATCAAACTGGACACAGACATGTGGAAACAACCGAGAAACAAAAGATGGAGTTTAATTGCCAAATTAAAAAAAAAAAATCAGATTCCCATGATTTAGATTTACGAGGAGCTATAATAGTAATGCCAGTACATAAGTGCAGGGCAGGACCCTTCGCTTTCTCTTGTAAGTAGTCAGTGAGGGCCTACACGCACCACATTTTTGTGTTTTAATCTTGCCTACTTGTCTTGTTTCCTCAGCAAAGGAGTGAACGAGGGAATTGAATGGATGGTGAAGTGCGTGGTGAGGAACATTCACCGACCCCCAAGAAAGAAGGACATAACGTAAGGAATTCCAAGGTGGCCAAGGAATGGACAGTCTCTTCCCACACAGCTTAGTGTTCTCTTTAAAGAAGGTGGTCCACCAGATTCCTATTACACCTGATTCTTTCCGAAGTTTGGAGACAAACATTCTCTTTCTTTGTCTAAAAATCTTGAGCAAAGGATTCCAGCTGGGGCTGGGGGGAATCTCTTACATCAAGTATTAAGCCATTGGCCTGAGAGCATAGCCTGAGTGGCAATCCATACTTTGTTGCAGATGCAAAGAACTCAATTTTCTACTTTGTATTACTTTGTGATTCTTGATTTATTAGTCTAATGGGCTAGAGGCCAGTAACACGGAACTCTCCTCCCTTGAAGGAACTGAATAAGTGAGTATGAAAGGGGAGGGAGCCTGGGGAATGGCTGTCCCTTCTCTCTGAGAAGATACCTTGCTGCTCCAGCCCCATGGCTACTAAAGGTGGTGTTACTGGCCCTGTTATGCTGTTGTTTGTATAATGGGGAGAGACAGTGTTGATTATAACTCAGTTTTCAGTTGGCCCGTTGATCCGTGACTTTTACCTGAGGTAAATGCAGATATGGGAGCCAACTATAGCACAGTGGTACACTGTTGGAAAAGGGTATTCTTAACAGGATGTGAAGCACTGCCTTGCTTTGACTGCCAGTCTCTGCTGTGCATTCTTCTTAATTGTAAGAATTGATTGCCTTGTTTAACTGGAATGAAGCGGGGCACTCTGTGTATAATGTCTAGGCCAAAATCTGAACCTCTAGGCAGGGAGAAAATCAGTATGCAATAAAGCTTCCTGCTCCTTCAGACTTCTCTTGCTGAAACAAATGATGAGTTGTGTAAGTTCAGAAATATCGGTGCTTGGCCCTCTAGGGTTTTTTGAAATGCAAGAAAGAACAGAAAGGCAGCTCTCAAAGTCAAATAGTGCTCGCTTCTCTTGTGGCCTACCCAGCTAGTAATTCTGTGGGCATATCACTAACATTTCTCCAAACACCTCTTTGAAAACAACTGGATGCATGTAGTGGTGGTTTGGCAGTGGGCGTGATTCTTTGTGTGGCTGAGTTACTCTTGGCACTGGTGGGCACTGGGTGCTGTTTGCACCCGATGAAGGGTGCACTGTTCTAGCTCTGTTTAAGCTGGATACGTGGTGATATTTGCTGAAAGATATGTTATCTGGCGTCCATCAACTTTGTGCTGAATGTTCTGTGTGCAACTTACTGCCATTTTTTTTTTTTCCACGAGAACGTTCATTTCCTCACTTTGAGTCAAGGTGTGAAGGAATCTGGAGTATGTCATGAAGTACATGAAGGCAGTGGGAGTAATTGCGTGCTGGAAAGCAGAACCTTACTCCTCCATAACACTAAGACAGGAGAAGGCTGGGCAAACTGTCGTGTTTTTACTGAATTGTCCTGGAAGAAAAACAGTGGTTGGTACAGAGTGGAAGTGATTGCAAAATCTGGTTCAGATCCTTTACAGTTACCTGCTGGTGTTAGAACAGATGGTGGAGCACACGACTCGAGTTGGGGTTGGAGTGGTGCAAATACCAGTGCTGTATCCCAGAAGAACTAAACCACAGCAGATTCATCTAGAAGCAGGAGATTTCATTAGGTGCCCTTAGACCCAGTAACCCATCTCAGGTTTCCTATGCACTCTGTGGGTGTAGAAAGAGAAGATTACTTGAAGATTACTCACCTCTTGTAAGAAGTGGCACTCCTTCTGGGTGCTGAAAGCCTCAGGTGTACAAGACAACTGGACACTCAGTGGCCATTAATGGTGAGGGACATCTCTCCCACTTGACCATCTCTGGAAGCACGAGCATTTTCAAGGTAACTGTGGTCCTGGCTGTTGTTTCAGTTGGCAGGATTGATGCCAACAATGAGACTGAGGATGTAAAACAGTAACAGGAGAAGAAAAGCACCTCGCTAAGAGAGAAAATTCTTCAGTCAACTAATGGGAAATATCAGTTTAATTGGATACCAGGGGGTTTCCAAGCTTTCCCCATACCTTTCTCAGATCTCTTTCTCACCGTAGGAGATCAGAGAGGAAAAATAGTTTTAAGCTGCATGAAATGACTGTTCTCAAAGTGTCTAGGCACCAAGAATGTTTTGTGGCACGTATCAAAGCAAACGTTTTGACTTGAAAATACCAAGTCCTCATGCTTGGGAGTGTTTTTTGCCTGGAAAGATGCATCAGCTGTGGTGCGAAAGTAGGAGCATGCTCCGATGGCCACAAAAGTCAGGGAGGATTTCTCTGAAAGTGGCAGTGGAAGGTTCTGCGTAATTCTGAGTTAGCTTCTAGCACAGTCACAGCAGGTACTAGATGGGGCATGCAGATGCAGCTGCTTGGCACCCTAGGTGTGTTTTAGAACAAGCTTAGCAGTCGGATTTTTCCAACATGACAAAGGACACCTACCTGATACTGTCACAAGACTTCTGAGTGCAGCCCCATAAGCAAACAGAGTCAAAGCAATTCTAGAATTGCTCCGTGCTGCAGCATGACTGCGGTGAAGGAATTCAGCTGGATCAGCTGACAGGTGCAAGATAAAAATCTTGCTGTGCAAGCATGACCTGCACTTGTATCTCACTGGTGGCGTGCCGTGTACAGTTCCTTTGTGTGAAGCACAAGGAAAGCAGAGTGCTGCTAAATCAGCTGGGGTTTTTGGTTGCGTTTGTGGTACGTGATCATAAATGGGTACACAAGGATGCTGACAGCTTACTTCTTCAGTTGATTTTATTACAGCCTCAGTCCGTATGAACAGGTTTAGACTGCGAATGATGCTTCAGAACGGAGCTATGGCATAGGACTGAGTGAGTATGGAAAAAGCATTCTCCAAAGGAATAGTGCTTAACGCATAAGCACCACTAAAAAAAATCCCCTTGGCGTAGTCAAGGTGCTGTGCTGGTAGCAGTTTTGTGTTCTCATCAGTGATTTCAACAGCAGTTCCCCATATTTTAGACTCATGCTTTGTTTAAGTCCTTACAGGAAGCACAGACTTGAGTTTGAAATGCTTTTGCATTGCAAGTGAGTCCCGAGAAATCCTCCAAGGAATGGCAGGACGTTCCGAAGCGGATCATTGTAAGCAGTTTTTCAGATTTTGGATGCCTTCAAGGTGGGCCTGCTTTGCTCCTGCCCATTCACAGCAGTTTATTTCTCTGACCAGTTCTTTATATTCCAAAACCAATTCATCGTAGTAATCCCTTTTTCCTTTGATGTGCTTCATGCTGAGATACAACAAAACAGCTAAGGACAATGGTAGGTGTTCCACTTGCTTTGTTTGAACATTAACAGAAGATTCATTTTCTCCCCCCACTCTGGAATTTCCCTGCTGTGTAAACATTTATTAGCTGTTAGCAGCAGGAGACGGGAGCGTTGCTTAAGAATAAAACCCCCCAAAACACTTGTAATGCTTCTGAACTCTGGTGACGGTTTCATCTTCGCTTGGAACTGGTGGAAGGTGCGAGATAACTGAGCTGCAGCTCTTCTGGCTGCCCTTAGTCTTTTCTTCCCTGTCATCTTCCCCCTTCTGCACTGCTGGCACATCCTAACAAGGCCTAACACCTCCACCCGTGCAGCTGAGGTAGGGCTCTGCCTTGGCACACACATGTAGGAATCTGAAACCAAAGGGCGCGTTTTGTGAGTCTGGAAGTTTGCTTCTGTTCAGCAGCGATGTTTCCGCTGAACACGGCTCGTGGTCGGGTTAGTCATGATTTCCAGAAGCGCTCATGAATAACGATGAGGTACCGCTGTGGGTTTGGAAAATAAACACTGACAACAGTCCTCCGCTAAAAAGCTGGACCGAAGGATTTGGAAGGATTTGATTTGATTTAGGTGATTTCATTTGCTGAAACAGGACCGTGGAACTTCTGTTCTGGCGAGGAAATCAGCCCGAGGAGGGAACTTCCAAAGAGAACTGCTAAGAAGGGCAACGAGCAGTGCTGGCACTTGCCTTCACCTTCATCCCTTCAAATAATAGGATTAAAAACCATCTGATTGATGCGGATGGCGTCAGCTGGGCGGCCACAGACAGCGGTGTCCATGCAGTGGGTTTGCCCCTGCCTGCAGCACTGCTCCTCATCTTTTCCCAAAAGAAGGGTGACAGAGTTCACCTTCGGTCTTGGGCCCATTTTTGGAGACTGAAAGAAGTGACTCCAAGTGTTTGTCTACAGGTTTTCCAAAAGCAAGCTGGGCAAGCAACAAGCAAGAGAGTGGGCTGAACTGACCCCGCCAGGCGGAGCGTGGGCTGGGTGCCTGCTCAGAATCCCTTGTAGCACGGTTTTCCATTAACGTTTGGCTCCAATCTGCCTGCAGGGAGATAAGAGGCATGGGAGAGCGCTCGCCAGGACAACGAATGCCAGAGAAACCAGGGCAGGTGCTTTTTCACAACGGAATTTTGTAATTAACTTCCTTGAAGTTGGAAATCCCACACAAAACCTTTCCAGTGTGTAACACAGGCATTCTTTGGTGTGCTGGACGTCAGACATTTCATGCAGTTTTGTTTCTTACGCTTTTGAAATCCCTCAAAGAAGTGTTGTGCCGTTCTTCTGGTAAGTCCAGCTTCTGTGACAACCACTGGGGGCTTTCCATTCGTGTCTCTAGGCATGTTTTGGCTCTTTTCTATCCAGAACCAGTTCCCAAGAATACAGCCACAGCCCGTTGCTTTCACACAACTTTATCTGCACAGCTTGCGTCTGGTCACAGGCATCTTCAGCTCTGCTACCCATTACCTCATAAGGGGATGCTGATTGTACTGATGAGAGCACATGATGCTGGCTGCAGTCAGGGCCTTATTTAGGAAACGGTCTGAGGACTGGGGCACAAGGTGGGGCACACATCAGGTTCTCATCGAGCAGAACAAGGAGGACGAAGCTTTGCAATGACTAACTGCTCAGCTGAGGAATTCTGCCTGATGTTTATCTTTAAACGCGACATCACTCTCTGTAGTTAGGAGGAATCTCCTCGTTCCCACTCAGTGGCCCTGCCTTTCCTTAAAGCTGAAGGCTGCTGGTTCTAGACTAAGACCACATTGTCCACATCCTTTTTCCAAGGATGTCAGGAGGACGCTGCAAACTGCTGCCTTTGCAGCAGCGTCTCCCACGCGTTGCCATAGGGTACCAAAACGCAGCAGTCACCGTGAGGCAGCAGATACATTTGGTTAAGAGCCCACAGGATGAAATATCCTTTCCTTGAAACAAAGCCATTGCCAGAAAAATACACGGGAAGTGTGCTCCCAGCCTGCTCATGAGTAATGCCTCCTTTTTGTGCACATCTGTAGGTGGCAGTGTCTCTGCAGAGCCATCCACAAGCACTATTTGCATTTCCTCCCTCCAGTCCTCTGCTACCGGTGCAGCCGTGACGGGTGCGAGCATTGCACCATGGAGGATTCCAGTGCCCTTGTTCCTCACAGGCAGAATCACCTTCTACCCGATCCTCTTCAGGCACGAGCAGGCAGCAAGGTGGGCGTTGTGCTGCTCTGCCAGGGCACGGAGGTGGCTGCCAGCTCCAGCAAGCACAGCAGCATGCGGTAGAAGCTTCATCCCTTGGAGTACGCGTCCTTCAGCCAGGTGGATGCCAGGCTCGACATGTTGTGGCATCACAGAATGGTTTGGGTTGGAAGGGACCTTAAAGACCATCTGCTTCCAAGCCCTGCTGTGGGCAGGGACGCCTCCCATTGACCAGATGCCCAAGGCTCCATCCAAGCCAACCTTGAGCACCTTCAGGGGGAGGGCACCCACTGCTTCTTTGGGAAGCCCCTGCCAGGGCCTCACTGTCCTCTCAGTGAAAGAATTTCCTTGACACCAAACCCTGTATCTCCCTCCTTTTAGCTTAAAGCTCTTCCCTCTGTTCCTATTACCACGCTCTCTGGTAGCATCCCCCACAGCTTCCCTGTAGCCCCTGTTCTGTACTGGAAGGACACAGGGAGGTCTCCCTAGACCCTTCTCCAGGCTGGACAGCCCCAGCTCTCAGCCTGCCTCCATAGCAGAGGTGCTCCAGCCTTCTGGTCATCCTCGCGGCCCTCCCTTTGCAGGTGCTAATTCAAATCTGCTCCGCCATAGCTTTGAGGAACCTTTGTTTCGTGTGTACCTGAAGCACTGCTCTAAGGACAAACTGAATTCACTGTGAAATTAATCGGATCCTGTTTTCCCGAAACAGAAACCTGCAGAGTTTGTGTTCCAGTTCAGTTCCCAGCCAGGAGCTCCTGTGCAGTGTCAGAAATCACACAACCTGGCACCAGCTCTTCGGCAGACCTCCTTAAGCAGTGTTCTTTTGAGTCATGCTCTACAGAGGAGTAAGTTCCACAGACGTGTAAGGAACTCTTCGTTCTCAGGAACAAGAGTTACGGAGAGCACTTCCTCACTGCCCGCACTTAGCAGCAATCCCATTCAAATGACTACACTCCCGTACTGGACATGTTGGACACCATATTGAACACCACTCTTCAGCAGCCAGCCTTTGCACTGCAGACGAAAGCAGAGGGAGCAGAGGTCACCTGTGCAGGGGGAGGAGAAGGGAAGGGAAAGCATGGAAAGCCTCTCATCCAGTGCAAGGACCGGGCTCTCCTAGACCTGTGCCCGCGTTGTCAGCGTGGTGGAAGCGCTGCCAGCTCATCTCTGTGCCATGGGAAGAGGCAGAATCACGAGGTACGCTGTGCAACACGCTGTGAAGGACCCAGTAAACGCCTCGTGAGTACAAGTGTTGTAGCAAAGAGCACAGAGTGGCTGTAAAAAAAAAAAAAAGAGGCGCTGAATCATTGGCCTGGTCGTTTCTGCATGACATCATTATCAGCACCCAACAGACGAAACTGGGTGAAGGAATTTGCTTTTTATCTTGCCAGATCTGATTTCTACGTTGAGGCTCAGTGGGGAATGCACACTCCTTATCTTTGTATTTCCCAGCTGAACGTTCCTTGTGCTGCTGCTGGGAAGGCCAAGCAAAGTCCGAGAACTCTCCTGCCACGTTCCAGCGAGGCGGAAGGAAGTACAGAGACACAAACAGAAACCAGCATCAGGAAATCTGCATGGCTGTGGCCAAACAAGCACACGAGGCCGATGCGATCCCTCGAGACCTTCATCTGCTCCCTTGCACTGCGGAGCTGAGAACACCCTTCAGCCCACATCCCTGAGAGCAGCAGGCCCCCAGCCCCCTGGCCTCAGGTGCTTGGGAAGTCATTGTTTCCTTGTAATTCCGTGGAAAAATGACCACATCTCCCCGCTCTGCATGCTCTGGGTTGCGGCTAAGTCATGGCACAGCTGTGCTATGTCCGGCACAGCTGGAAAGGCGTCAGCCTGCTGAGGATCAGGGCTGGCACAGTGCTGAGGTGCAGCAGGTGCCTGCCCGGCGATAAGGGACGGCGCTCAATGGGGCTGCAGCGTGGCACTGCTGGGGCTCTCACTTCCAATGCTGCTTAGTCATTTTGGGGCAGCAGGCTGTGCTAGCCTCCATTGTGTAAGATGGAAAATGAAGATGTTTTTAAAGGCTAAGCAAATAATTGCTGTGGGATGGTGGTGATGTACGAAGTGCGTGTAGTTCTAAACAGTGAGAGCGCCGCATGAGGAAAGCGTAGCTGTAGCCATTCCAAGCCACTTGACCGTGCTTCCCAGAAAACTGTGGTAAGCTAAAAGGCATCAAAGTTTATTAACACGTTCATTGTTTTCTCAAGCTAAGAGGAGGCAGTGCCCAGAGAGAGATCTAGGTGTTATGACAGGCTGGGAAACTCAGGAGAACCAAATGATGGCTGAACAAATGAAGACATAAGCTTCAGACGTGGCCCAGTTTGCTGGACAAATTCCTCTAAGTGAGCTCTTAAGCTTCCCAGAGCAAAAGCAAGCTCTTCTGAACAGGACAACCGTCCTCCCAACATCCACTTCAACACTTGCCAACAAGTCAATGAATCTACATAGAGAGCTGGTGGTTGGAGGATACTCACTTGTTCTCGCCGTACACAATGGCTGGCAGCAAGAATTTCCTTTCTTGAAATGTGCTTCCTGCAGAGATCCCCGAACACCTTCACAGTTGTGGAACCCGGAAAGCTCATCGCATTTTCCAATGGGGAAAGGTGGGATTGGGCACGAAGGCAGGCGGCTACGTGGGCAGGGAGAGCAGCCCCCCGCCTGCACCGTGCCCCAAGGGCAGATGGTGGAAGCCCTTCCACAATGCTGGGAACATCGCTGGGCTGCTGAATGAGTGACATCAACAGACCAAACTGTTCTTCTCGTGGGGTCACCGTCCCTGGAGGCATTCCAGAGCCATGGGGATGTGGCACTGAGGGACGCGGTTGGTGGGCACGGTGGGGTGGGCTGGGGTTGGATTTGGGGATCTGAGAGCTCTTTTCCAACCTTCACGGTTCTGTGATTCTTACCTGGCGTGTCGAGCCTGCGCAGGGCCTCTCAGTTCCCATTTGTCCAACCAGCCCCGTGCTGGGAACAGGTCACAGCTGCTGCGTCACCTCTCATTTACTCCTTGAGCTTCTGCGCTTTCAGGAAGCTCCTCACACACAGAAGGGAACAGAAATTATAAACTGAGAAGGGAAAGAAATCGAGGCCGAGGAGCGAAGGGTAAAACCCTGTGGGAGAACAACGCTCCCTGAGCCCGCACGTGCCCTGCACACCCACCAGCAGCACGGGCCGTGTCAGTGCACCTCTGCTCACAGGGACCCGCTGGCTTCTGTTCATCCTGCTCGTCCCCTGAAAGCTATGGGAGGTTCAGGTCGCATTCTCGGTGCCAGGCGCCTCTGAAACGAGCAGAGGCTGCTTTGCACTGCACCCCTCAGCTGCTTCCTCCAGCTCGCTTCTTCCCTGGCGCTGGCCCTGCAGCACCTGCGCAGCTCCAATGCACCGCCGGGCACTGATAACACGTGCAGCTGCGAGGGACGAGTCCCAGCAGGGAGAGCGTGGGCACGCAGCGGGGGATTGCGATCAGAAGAGGAAAACCCGACAATCAAATAAGGCCCGTGCTTTAAAGGAGATAAGATCAGTGCCTCTTTGGAACGGGGACGGGCAGATTTGAACAAGCTTGATGTGTGTTCGCCTTCCCTGCGTCCTCTCCCCCGCGCTCGGTGCGGCTCCCAGGGCTGAGCGCAGGAGGGGACAGCGTGCTGCCAAAAGCCCCCTCCCTCAGAGCGCTGCCGATGCCGGGGGGATGTCTGTGGGCCGAGGGGTGACTCCGTCTGACCTCTGATCCAGCCTTGACCCCAGGACCGGGGCCGATTGCGTTACAAACCCGCACCAACCACGCTCCCACTGCTCACCTCCAACCCGCCCTGGGTGCCGTCCAGCACCGCCTGCCCTCGCTGCTGACATCACGACGTGAACCAGCGACGCGTGACCTCACCGTGCAAACTCGTACCGACTCCTTAAGCCCCCGCTCGTCATTCAGCCAGCCCCGTTCCAAACCCTGCGGGGCCCCGCGCTGCTCCCGGCGCCTTGCACTGGGACGTGTCCCAACCCCTCCTGCTGCTGGGAGCCGTGAGTCAGCGCCGCACCTGAGAGACCGACTCATCCCGTGCGACAGGAGGAACACGCAGCTGTGCATCACCTGCTTCAATAAACTCCGAGGTATTTCTCTTCTTCCTGTTTTAAGTACGTACCCGCGTCGGGTGATAGGGGAGACCGATGGGAGATTGGGGTTTGGGGAAATTGCCTCCCGTGTACAAAACATCTGAGTCACCCCCGGGGGAGAACTGCATCCCCATCTCGGTGTCACCATGTTCTCCTCTCTGGCACAGCTTATAATGAAAACCGTCATTTAAATTACCAGGAAGGAGCTGGTGCTGCCAACTGCTGGAAACTGCAGTGAAACCCCGCAGGGGAGTTTTATCCTCTCAGTCACTTCACCCTCCCAGTTAACCATATTTACAGTGAGCGCGAGCAGCTCCGCAAGCTGCAGGGGGGGAGGAAGGCAGTGTCACTTCGGCACCACGGGACTCGTGCGGGATCTCACAGCAAAGCCCCGCTCCCTGGAAGCCAGGCAGCATCCACCTGCAGGCACACGAGGACGCTGCCCTAAAGGTCGGCATTTACCAGAAAGATCCCATCACGGTGCCCGCGAGCCCGCACGAAGGAGAAGCTGCACCACGCAGAAATCCCCACTGCAGCAGCAGAAACTCGGCAGGGCTCGCGCTTCCCATCGCAGCCACGAAACGGCCCCGGTGCACAGAGCATCACCTGCCTGGAAACTGCACCAAGGGACGCGGAAGCCTTCTGCACCGCGCTGCCACTGGCAGCCGTGTCCTTACCAGCCCTGCGTCCCGGCAGCGGGGCAATGGCAGCTCCAAGTGCCACCTGGGTTATCCCCTGTTGTCTCAGCATCCTCACCCGGTCCCATGGGCCGAGACCTGCAGCTCTGGTGCGGCAGGAAAGGATCTGACCCGGCCCTGGAGGCGCCCAGCAGCAGAGCTCTGTGCCATGGGGCAGGGCACGCATCTGTCCTGCACCACACACGGTGTCTGCAAAGCTCCTCAGATCTTGCAAACCTCAGGGGTGGGAGCAAAGCTCAGCTCTGGCAGATGGGACAAAGATCGGTGTGGACTGAGAGCAGTCCAAAAAATAAAAAAAAAACACCAATACAATCTGGAAAAACCCAAACAACCCTATCTGCACTGACATCCAGCTGCAGGAAGTGTTCCTGGGCTCTGCTCCAGTTCAGTTGTTCTGGGTGAGACGGGATGCACTGCACAGCCCACGTGCGTCGCAGCCCCTGCTCCTGCATTGCTCTCCAGACGTCCATGTGGAGCTGAGAGCAGCAGGGCTGAGCACAGATGCATCTGGCTGAGCACCAACACATCTGGCTGCATGCTGGGGCTGCTCGGCCTTAATCGAGCTGCTCTGCCTGGGCAGACCTGGGCTCACTCCGAGCCCCACATTTTGTCGTATGGGCAGAAAAAGCAACACAGGGCGTCCCGACACCCTGAGCTGGAGGGAGCTGTGCAGCAGCGGGCTCACACCCCAGAAAGGTCTTTGTTCACAAAAAGCATGCGCAGAAAAGGCCCCTCTCCCTCTGGAGAAACCACCCAGCTGGACCAGCATCCCAGAGAGTGGCTACCGGCTCCCTAATCACAGCATCCCTTCGGCTGGAAGAGGCCTCATGAAGTCACCAAGTCCAACTGCTCCATGCTGGTGCATGGGGCAGAGCAGGAGCTGCCCCATCAGCACGTGTTTCAGCGTGCTCTGAACAACTCGCTGGGGAAATACATCCCGTTTCGAACCCCAGGCTCTTCCTGGAAACGACTCAGCAAAAAGAGCCCTAAAAAAGCCAAACTCATCGGAGACGGAAGATACAGGCGTTGTGTCATCCCCTGCCACAGGCTGCGTAATGCCCGGCGGGGTCACCCTGGTGACTTCCACAAGTGACATCTGCAAAGCTGAAAAAAAGCCCTGCGGGAAGTGAGGCACAGATGGGCAGCGGTGGCCGATGGCAGCGCCCATGGGGACAGAGCCAGCGGTGACACAGCTGGGCTGAGCTAAGGGACGTGCTTGGGCGGTCACGTTGTGTGCAGCGCTGCTTTGCATGCAGTGCCATTTGTTTTGTGTGCAGGGCTGTTTTGCCTGCAGCGCCGGTTTGTGTGCACAGTTCCCTTTTGTTAGTGGCTGACGTCACGTTCCCGTGAGGTGAGAGGCACATGCAAAGTTGGCATAAGGAAAAGCAGCGCCCGCAGAAGGCAGAGTGGGACCCCCAGCTCCACCTCCCCCCAGCGAGATCAGGAAAGGACAGAGGTGACAGGATCGTGTAATAAAATAACCTCTTTGGTTTCTTTCTTTAGAAAAACATATCTCACACGGTATAAAATCAGGTAGCTCAAAAATAAATTGAAAGCCAGCAGGACCTCAAACTTTAGGGACATCTCCCACCCAGCCTGCCTCAGGCAGTCCTCTCCTTTCTCAACAGCGTGCCAAGAGCAACTGAATCCCAGAATCAGATCATCACCAAGGTTGGGAAGGACCTCCAAGACCATCCAAGACCATCCAGTCCAACCCATCACCACCGTGTCCACCAAACCGCGTCCCCAAGGGCCTCATCAACCCTGTTACTCAATGAGAACCCAACCCCAAACTCGCATAGCTCAGAACTGAGCCAGGCTCAGGCCCGCAGGGAGGAGCGGGCTCCTGGCGGCGTTGCTGTGCTGATGGATTGCTGATGCTCGTGGCACACTGGAAGAGCACCCAACACATGGCACGACACAGCACTCACCCACGCTGCCTTTCCAGTTCGTTTTTGAGGCATTAATAAATTAATGAAACCACAGTAAAAAAAAAAAACCAACAACGACAAAGACGGGAATTTAAAAAAAAAAAAAAAACCACCCTAAGAGTCCATTCCACGTTCTCACTGCAAGAGAAAGAGCTCTCGCGCCTTCTTCTCTATGGAGGTCAGCTTGGTGGCCCGGAGCGCGGCCAGCAGCTCCGTGATGACCGCCGAGTTCTCCTGCTTGCGGTGCGTGAGCGCGGCCCGCAGCTTCTCCTGCACCACAGCCTTGGTCTCCTGGGCCTGCTTCCTGGGCGGGCGCTCCAGGATCTGCTGCAGGCGCTTCAGCTTCCGCAGCGGGATGTTCTGGTACGCCACAAAGTCGATGACGGCTTGCTCACAATCCTCGTCCTCTGGAGCTGGGGGAGTAAAGCACCCGGAGGTCACGGCTGGATCGTGGAGAGCCGCTCTCAGAACACCAGCATCCCCAAATCCGGGATGGTTGGGGCTGGAGGCTCCTCTGGGTCCCCTCTGGTCCCCGCTACCCCAAAAGGCCACTTGAGCTGGAGCCCAGCCCCACGTCCAGGGGGGTTTGGAGATCTCCAAGGGGAAGACCCCACAGACACCACATCTGGCAGTCGGGAGGCTACTGAAGGGTTCCCTTCATCTCAAAAATAGCGAATATACCTTTCCCATGCTCCTCCCTGCCATGAAGTTGGGAGGAAAACCAATGGAATTGCATTAAGTACGTACACACATTGCTTTTCCTGAAGGCTCCTATTTTCCCATGCAGATTTTTACACCTGGGGACAGGACCAGATGCAGACGTGCCCCAGATCAGAGCTCTGGGACAGACCCCATGCCAGCTCATTAAAGAGCTCCCGAAATTCCTTTAGTGTTGGGAAAGGGGCGCATCACTGCGCATCAGATGTGCAAGAGCTCAAGGCCAGCACTTTGTGTTATCGCAGCAATGCGCTGCACTCTGTGCCCGTACCTCTTCATGCCCCCATTTTTTCCTGGCCAAAATCCACACCACACTGAGGCAGCGCTGACCCTTACGTTCTTACTCCACTCAACACGCATGGGACAAGGTGTGGGCTGCAATAAAAGCTTTCTGGGAAACACAGCAGCTCCCGTGCCACGTGGCCAGCACCTGGTTATCGCTGCGAGCCAGTAGGTTTGGGCAAAGGCTGCAGCAGCCACCTCGTGTGCTGGCATCCCCGTCAGCAAATGCCCCGCTGGGAGCACTGCTGACCCACGCCTGGCTGCTGTGCTTGCTTAAAACCTCATCCCAGGCAGGGAGGGAGGGAGCAGGAGTGAGTCTTGTGCCCTGCAGCCCCCGCTCGGATGGCTCTGTGCTGTTACAGGCTCTGTGCCTGACCTCGTTTCATGCTTACACTGGAAAAGACACCAGGACGTTGGCTCTCACCTGGTCCCCGCGTGCTGTTGCTCCCGTCCGTCCTGCAGGAGGTGCACAGAGTGTCGTGGTATTGGTTTCCTGGCACGTTGGTCTCCTTCCCCAGTTGCGTGCAGTTCTGGTGCGGCCGGCACGGCTCGGTGCTGGAGCTGGAGGAGGAGAAGGAGCCCCGCGGGCAGGCGCGGCACTGCGTGTTCTCAAACGGGGAGCCTGAGGAGGGACACGGGTTATCAGCCTTTGTCCCCAGGTGCTGGGTGAGGAGCTGCAGCAGGGCAGGAGCACCCACAAGCAGGCATCCAGCAGGAGCAAGCAGCCATGCCACTGCCAACCCCTTCCCAAACAGCCATGGGTCTCCAGACACCGGGGCGGACGCTGCGCGCTAAAGGGGCCTCGTGGGCCAGCAGAATTGGCTGCGAGCAGCAGGGAGCAGCTGCCAAGGAACCCTTGGATCCCGACACGACCAGAGGCTCCCAGACAAGCGAAAGTAAAAGTGGCTGAGAATGCAAAGGCTCAGCTCAGCGCTGCCCTCCCTGCAGAGCAGAGAGCTCCCCCAGCTCCACGCAAAGGATGCTGCTGGCGAACAGCTCAATGGAAACCACGGCAGGATTCACTTCTGCAACGCCCCATGTGACGGCAGACCAACAGCTCACTCTCCAGATAAATTAACGCATAAGTCAAAGGAACTCCCTGCGTTTCTTAGAGGCCCAGCTCACCTCATGCTGAATCACTGCATTTTGTAACGCTCCCATAGAAGAGCTGAGCCATCAAACTCAACTTTAAGCATCACCCGAGGACAACAAACATTCCCCATCTCGCCCCGAGCCCGCAGCTCTCCCGTGACACACGCTGAAGGACTCCAGAAGCACCCTACGAGCACGAAGCAGGAGGTGTGGGTGCTGCCCGTGCTGCTGTGTTGTATCACCTGTGCTTTCCTAACAGTGAGCTCAGTGACTCAGCAGAGAGTGAGAGGGAAGGACACACCTGTTGTATGCTAATGGTATTTTTAGAAAGCGCAGAGCCGAGCAGATGGGGATAATGAAGGGAGCAGATGTGGTTCAGAAAAAGATGGAAAAAACTCCCTAAAACCTATTGTGACTCAAGGGATGGAGTCTCAGAATTACAAATCTCCCCTAAAAGGAACCACAGTGAGTCTGACGTTATAGTTTTGGAACCTCTCCCGTTTTATCTATTTCACATTTCAGATGGAGCCCATCCAAATTACTCAACAAACCCCACAAAACCAAGCCCTGGAGCTATGTGCGCTCACCAGCCCTGCCCTTACAACAGCAGCACTGGCACCTCCATCCCCTTGGCCACCCACCCGCCAGGACAGCGAGCCAGCAGCACCCGCAGCTCGTTGGATCTAGGCGACCTTCAAGGCCCCTTCCAACCAAAGCCGTTCCGTGGCTCAGCAGATAGGAGCCCCTCGTTGGGGTGATTGGCTTTGGGCGATGCCGTAGGTACGCACCCAACTTCACGACGCCGGAGCCCGGCGGGCACTCGGAGTGCGGCACGCAGAACTCCAGCTCGGCGTGGTAGCCCTCCTGGCACTGGCACGCTCTGTTGTGGGTGGCGTTGCAGTGCTGCACCTCCACCTGCCGCTCCCCGCAGATGACGTTGCAGTAGAGGCATTTCTCCAGGTAGTTCCAGTAGTGCGTGTAGTGCAGGTCGGGGCAGGGCTCGCACGCCGTCGGCCTGTCCCCGGTGCAGTGCTGTGCCACGAAGGTCCCCGGCGGGCACTGCTGGCAGGTGACCGTCTCCTTGGTCCTAGGGTCTCTCCACTGGTACGTGGGTAGGGAGCTGCAGCCCAGCTCTGCCAGCAGCAGGAGGAGCGAAGCAAACGCCCGCTGTAGGGAAGCAAACCGCGGTCGGCTCTTACGGGGGGAGAAGCAACGAGCACGGCTGCTGCGCTGCACTGCTGCTCCCGTTCCGTGCCGCTGATGCAAGGAGTTACTCTCTTGCCCGAAGCTCCCTCTATTGCTCTCCCACCCGATGCTCTCCGGCCCCAGCTGTGCGATGAGGCCCCGTTGCAGCCCCCTCTGCCCGCGCTCACCGTGCGGGGGGCACAGCATCTCTCCCGACACCCCCGCAGCCCCCACCCTCGGTGCTGACGGCAGCCCAGCGCGTTCTCCTCCGCTTCGGCTCGCGGGAGGTTCCCCGCTGCCGGGGTGAGGCGGCGGCAGAGCAGCAGAAGAGAACTTTCCCAAACGAGCAAAGCGTGCTCCCTCGGAACCCGACGTTCTCCCGCACCCGGGTGCTGGGCACGGGGCTGAGGACCCCGGACCTTTCCTCCTCCCCCCGCTCCCCCCCTCGAGCCGCCACCGACCCCCGGATCGCGGGGACCCACCTTGGGCGCCCGCCGCGCGGTCGGACGGGGGCAGAGCAGCATCGCCGCGGGATTGCGGGGCGCGGCGGTGTCGGTGGGGGCTCCGGGGGGCGGCGGATCCTCGCAGCGGCTCCGCGACGCAGCGGCAGCGCCCGCCCAGCTTTAAAGAGATGCGGAGAGGGGTGAGGCTGATGCCGTGGGTTCTGCCCACCCGCAAGCAGCCGGGGGCGGCGGGGCAGGGCAGGGTCTCCCGGCTGTCCTCTGTTGTCCCCGTCCCGTCCTTAGCGCCACGAGCGGCCCATTTATAGCCCTAAGAGGGAAAGACCCCTCTTGCGCAATGGCCCGCCCCCCC
>NC_034427.1:9486866-9549604 GCF_002078875.1 Numida meleagris
CGTTCCCGTTGTCCCTCCGAAGCCCCGCACCCTCCCGGCCCGGCCCCGCTCCGCGGCGGCGGATTTAGGTCCCGCGGGAGCGCAGTTACCTGCGCACAGCACAGGGGCAGGTGGAGGCTGCGCGTTATATAGGAACATGTAGGCGCTGAGTCGGGGCTTGCGGGGGAACGGCAGGGAATTCCCCCGGGGATGGCCTCGCTGTAAGTGCTCACAGCTTCCCGAGAACAGCCCCCAAACGATCCCCGTCCCGCAGCCCCCGAGGCAGAGTCCCGATGTGACCACGGCTGCACCCACGGGCGGACAAACAGAGAGAGGCACAGCCGGACAGGACAGACACAGGCTCACAACCGGGCTCATAGCGGGACAGACAGCAGGACGCGCACAGCCAGACTCACGGCGTTCGGGCAGGGCATCCCTGCAGCGGTCTCACAGCTTCTCCCTCCTCCTCTCCGAGCGCTGCAGCTCAGGCCCCGCGCCCGCTTTGACACCGAACCCCGCAGCACTCGCAGCATCAGTCTGCGGCTGCTCTGCTCGAGTCTCGGACCCGAGGATGGGAGTGCAAAGCGAGGGCAGTGCCGGTGCTGCTCAGCAGAGCCACCCAGGAGCAATGCATCCAGCAGCGCCGCTGCTTAAATGAATCAGAACGGGCGTACTTTGTCCTGCTCTGCCTCGGGCTCCCTCTGAAGCCAAGTCCAAGTTCACCTCCACCAGGTGCTCAAAGTGCTGATGAGGAAGGCGAGCCCCAGACAGCTCGTGGCCTTCCCTTAAGGCAAGGACAGAGGGGAGAAGGAGCGAGGCATCCCCTTCCCTGGGGATGCACGCAGGGGAACCCCGTCCTGAGCTCAGCCCCACCTTACACACACCTCCACGGGCTCAGTGCCACAGGGCAGGGAGGAACAGCACAGCTGCAAGGGACTGAGAGCAGCTAGGGGGGAAAAGGTGAGCTCGTTATCCGGGTGTTCAGCTTTCCGACCCATGGAGGCAAACACATCGCTCTGCGATCCCATCCCAGCACCCAGAGCACCCATCTGGGAAAGCAGTGCACACCGTGATGCTGCACGGTGCCCCTGGGCCTTCTGCAGGGCCAGCAGCCCTTGGTGGCTTTGTGCAGGGAGGGCAGCACCTCTCAATGCACGGAGTTCCCAAATATGTTTGCACACAGACACCGCGCACAGCGATGCGTGCTGCATCCGGACCAGGAGCACATGTGGGGAGTGGGGGCACAGAGACTTGTGCCCCATAGCGGCCCCCACCCCAACCCAGCAGCCCCGGATACCCAGGGAGGCTCTCCAAAGAGACACTCAGCAGCAGCCAAAACCGTACCATAAACACTGCGCTCCAAAAAAAACAAATGCGAAGCTGCTGTTAACATAAAGGTGAGTCACAGTGCAGGGGGTCAGAGGATGTGGAGGTTTTGCTCAGCCAAATGAGTCTGCAGAGCATTAGAGAATTACCCACACTGAGCACTCACCTCTGCAACACTGGAATTAGTGCTTGGCAGCGGGACACCCCACGCAGCGCTGGGTCACCGAGCTCCATTCCGGGTGGAGAATCTCCTGGGATTCATTCCTAACGATCTGAAGGATCCTACAAGGGCTGAACGTTTCCGAAAGGCACAAAGCAAACCGCTCATTCACCACCCGGGAAAAGCAGCAAACCCTGATGTCCTGCAGGGGACCCCGAGGCTCCTTCCAGCACCACCAGCCCCACCCCGATGTCACGTCCCCGTGGGTGGGATGCAGAACGGTGACTGAGCCTGGGCCGGGACGTGCGGCGTGGCACGGAGCTGCGGTCCATGCAGAGCCCCTGCGCTGACGCATCTCGACTTTGCCATCTCAGATTAATGCTCACAAAGAGGGACATACCATGTCAGGAGGACAGAAATTGCTCCCCCAGGCAATGTCTTCCTGCCAAGGGATGAGGGCCAGTAAATCGAACACCACCAGTTACCCCTTCTTCTGTCTGTTCCTTTACTTGACCAGCAAACTCCAAGCACGGGCTCAGCGCTGCCGAAGGCAGCAGTTCCACTCACCCCTGACCTCCTGACCTGAGCAGATGCTTCAGGGAACAAACAGCACCAAAGCCCAGGGGGTCGGTTCCACTTTCCCATCGCCTCACACTTTCGAGAGCTGCAGGGTGCCCAGCAGTGTCACTTTTCATAACCTTTGCAAAATGAGGTTTTTCTCAGCACTCTTCAGAGATCAGTGTGTACAGCAAAGAAAACCCTTGCTAGCAGTAGGCACTTATCAAGCCGAAAGTAGTTACCTCATCTCTTCCTGATAGGGTTGCTTTGTTTGGTCTCTTCTGAGCTGCTTTATTTATGAAGAACAGGGTACATGGGGAGGAATGCTCCAGTGACACACAGCAGAACTGAAGATAGCTCGACAGCCATGGTACCGCAAGGCAGAGGCAATGAGTTGCACAGAGTTACCTCCTTTGTGATGTTTAACACCTGCATCACTTGCTTCCCAAAACCCAACAGGAGTGTCCCTTGTAGGTTTTCCTTTCCAGGAACAGTCCGTTCCTCTCACAGGATGTATCAATGTGAATATTTTACAAAACATTCTTATTTTCACTTTCTGGACTTAAGTCGTGTACCATCTCTGCCTCTTCTCGTAAACCCAGCTCGTTCCAAGATGACTGAAGGTTGCTCTCATTTCTTGGGGCAGATCCTGACCCTGTTCCCAGCACCGCTGCCCTGCAGCACTGGAGGCAGCCCCATGCTGGGGTCCTGCAGGGCAGGGACCACAAGAAAGCAGCAACAAACCCAGGCTGACTCCAACCCAATTCCGCCTGCAAGCAGCAGATCCATCGCTGGGAGCACGGATGCGGCTCAGAGCTGTCGGCGTGGTCTGCTAACCCCAGGCTCAAACATTCAATCTCTTCACTGAGATGATCCAACTGCTTGAATGCAAGGGAAGGAGCACAGGGCTCTCTCTGAAGGCACTGAACTTTTAACACGGTCCCTCTGCCCTGTCCCAGTAACACTGCAGCATTCCTGGGTAGAAGCAGTCTCCAAAACTAAACCAACCCCGGTGGTGGGGAAAAGAGCTGGAAATCTATTCTGGTTGTGGAAAGGAAGGTGATAACACTGGAACACGTTCTGATCAAGCACTTCACACAGCCCTAGTCACCAGTGACCATCGTATGCTCTCCCGTGCTGTGGTTTCCCTCCAGTGGCACCAGCAGCAAGCTGCAGCTCTCCCACATGTCCTTGCAGAGCACACCAGGCACTGAGCCATCCCCAAATTGCTTCTCACTGCTCCCTGCTCCCAGCTTCACTCGGCTCCTGTGCTTCCTGCTCCCCGAACTGAGAATCCAAAACGGGGATCCAAAATGGGTTGGGCTGCCCCTCGAGGAGAAACCGGATGGCCCCAAAGCTGCTGAACAACACGTCAGTGCTGGGCGCTCTGATTTTGGGATTTTTACTTCCATACTACAACACTTACTGCTGCACTTGTTAGAAATGGAGTCCTTTCAAAGGACAAGGGTTTAACGAGTGCCTTCTTGACACCATCCCTCCAAATCTTCTTCTCTTCATTTCTACAATGCGTACAAAAATGAATATAGAAATCCTGCGGGTTAACAAACAAACAAACCAACCACAAAATTATTAAAGAACAGATTCTCCTAGGAAATTCTGAAAACAAACAGAAGCGTCTTCGTCACCACAGGAACCTCAGAGCTAATTAGCGAGCGGAAAGAATGACAAAAATGAGCAAAAGATTACAAATATTCAGATGTCAAAAATCCCACAGCGTAGAGCTCTCCACGTGCTCCTGCCGGGGCCAGTGGCACTCCAGCTCCTGTTTGTATATCTGGTAAAAATAAAAATTAAAATTAAAGTAAGCCCAACCAATACATAAAAATGTTTTTATTTGTGGTTTAGTTAAGAGAAGTGACTGATGACTTAAAATTGATTTTATTTTTTTAAGTTGACTCCTTATTCCCACTACTTACAGACAGTGGAAGTATTGAAGACTTTTCTTTTTTTACCCATTCCACTTGACTTATTTTAAAGACTGAAATCAATTAGGTCCTTTTTCTTCTTGGAAGATAACGGTCAAATAAGACTGACACAACGGGAATGCCAGTCCTAGGCAAAAAATAAAGCCTCCTGGGAAGCACATTTCCAAAAAATCCCAGCACTGTGGATGGCACTGGGCTCTGGGGTGCACAGCAGGCACAGCGGAGCATCTCTGCTCACCATCCAACCACTTGATTTCGTTTGAAAGAAATCCCCCCTTTCAGTATCTTCTGCTATTGGAGACAACAGCTGCTGGTAAGCACCAGCAAAACGTGAACTGCTTCTTCCAAGAGCCCCGATGGGGCACGTTGGGCTGGTGTCTGGGCTGGTAATGCAGCCAGCTCCATTCCAGCGCTGTACTGCTGCAGGGCTTTTCCAGGAATGGATGTTACCTGAAGGGGCCAAGTGATGGCAGCCTCCTCCAGGATACACAATTAGGGCTAAGTCAGTATAAAAGTCACAGGCTAAAGTAAATAAGAAATTCACCATCTTCGTTCCAACAGAGGACAGCGCTGCTTTGTCTTCTGCCAGCGGTGAACACCTGATCCTTCGGACTCAATCAGTTTGCAGGAAAAAATGACATTTTGGTGCACAGCATGTGCACCAGTCACGGATAAGACATTTGGAACAACCTTCCTTCAGCTTCCCTTCAGCTCGGGGTCAGAAGTGCAGGAGCTTATTTCTGCTGACACGAAGCACTTGCCCTTTCTGTTAGTGAGACTATTACCAGAAGTAAGCTCGAACCAAGCGCTTCTTCTTCACATCACAGCAGCATTCCGGGCACTTCTTCATCTATAAAAACAAATGAAGAAAGTGCATAATTATATATTAACTTTCTCTGCCAAGCTTGCAGTGGTCCAACGGTCCGATATGAAATATAACCAGTGCTTGTCATCTCAACGTTCTCAAGATACCCTGTCTACTATTTTTAGATGTGGTGTTACCACGCAATCACTGCTTTAATTGCTAGCAATACAGAGAGGAAAACAAAAAGTCTGCCCGCTGAAGTAGCGACAAGTTTTAGAGCAGTTGTCTCAGATGAATTACAGCTATGACACCTGGAAGAGCAAGGAACAAGGAAACACAATGTGATTAAAGAACCTGCAAGAGCTGTTGTGAAGTACAGAAGTGCTTCTTGTTGGCAAAGTCCTGTAAGGTCACCGAGGAGTTCCGTGAACTTCCTCTGGCACGGACGAGAAGGAAGTGGGCACAGCAGGAGATCAGTGACACGTGTGGTCGGGTCCAAGATTCCTCTAGAGGTATGGAGTATGTTTATTTCTTCATCCAACCACACACCTTCCCAGGTACCCAGCAGAAGACGGTACGTGACGCACCTGTTTCTCCACCCAGGTTTCAGCATGCTTCTTCACTTACCTTGCATTCAGAAAACCTTTGCCCATAGCCTTCCCTCATATGGAAGTTTACAGTTGTAACACAAAATACGGACTGTAAAGTAGGTTAGGGCACCGTATTTTGATCCTAGAAACATAAAACACTATAAATGGAGGGGAGAAGAAACTCATTTTACCTCCCTGTACACATTGCTTTGTCAAATAATCCTGAAAATGCTAAGTGTAACATATAATTGCCAAACCTTTATTTGCCCACAGTGTACCTAGAGAGCACAAAGGAGAATAAAGTTCAGTTTCTCTGGAATGCCTACAAGAAGAGCATGAATAAACAAGGCATTCAAACATTGAAAAGCAGCAGTGGACTTCTGCTCAGAAAACTAAAGCCAAAGGCAGCAGACGCAAGCGCGCTCCATGCAACACTTCCCTTCACGCATCAGCAGTCTCCCACCTCAGCCAGCACTAATCTCTCTAATACCCACATGGCTGCAGGGAATTCTGACTGTTCCTCCAAAAGTTTCAGAAACATTTCAAAAATTATTCACTGGCTCTCTCCAGCACGGAGCTGTTTCAGCAACACGACAAATTGGAAAGGACGTAATTTGCAAAACTTAAGTCAGTGAGTTTTTAGTAAGGCTGTTAGTCACTTCCTCAAGTAAGACAACATGCACTGAGCTGAAATTGAACTGAAGAAATATAGTGTGAGTAACTTGCCCTAGATGAGTTTTCAAATCCAATCTAGTCAGTGGTGACAAACCCCTGAAACCATCTGATGAGAGCTCAGACAACAGCTACTGCTATCCATGGGGGAACTGCCCGCACCACGAACCAGAGCAGGGATTGCAGTGGGGTGGAAGCATCAGGTGGTGCTTCCTCTGTGGTTGGCTTTAGAGGAACGTGGGATATTTGCAAGCAGCTTGTTTGCAAGCCTGTGCTCTCCAGCAAGCCGTTTTCCCCTCTCTTCCACATGAAGAACAGAGAACACACCTTTGTCTGATCACCTGGAAAAGTCTTGCTGCATCAGTCCTAAGGTAATATCCAAAACTTCAAGATAATTGAGTTTTCAATAACATTGCTGTACTCTGAGAACCATTTGTCACTAGAAGGATGGGTCACGAGGAAAGAGAAAAAGTGACAAGACCATATAGTTTCATGTTCTATACAACAAAGACCATAGAACATCGCCCACACTGGGCCTTGATGGGTGCTCGAACTACAGAACAAACAGCCTCAGCAGGTGAGAAGATGCTTCTTACATCCCCTACATAACAGCTTCTGGTTCAGAGCAAGAAAAAGATTCTTAGAAACACAGATTTTGATTGGACTACAGAGGAGACAGATGGCTCAAACTATCAGTGCATGTAGAAAGACCAAAACTCTGAAGGTGCACTTCTGAAGGACAGGATGCCCATGATGGGTTTTCTGGAGAACTCTGTAGTTGTCCCTTTTAAATAAGCGGGGCATTAAAATGAACTAGCAAGAAGCAGGTTCAAAATGACAACAAAGAATGGAGACAGTTCTTCACATAACATTTGACTACGCTGTGGAAGTGCTTGCCATAGGACACGAGTGACAGAAGTCCACAGGAATTCCTGTGCTGCGAACGGTTTCAGGTCTGAGAGAATACTTGCAAGAGCCACCATCCGTGCCACGTTCACACATTCTCTTCTAGCCATACTTTTCTGGCTGCTGCCAGAGTCAGGATGCTGGACTGGATGCACCTTTACTCTGACTCAGTATGTCTGCCATTATACTCCTCTCGTTTACTCATGTTAATTCCCAGCCTAAAAGATGTGCAATCACAAAAGGGGGATTAAAAAAAGCTGAGAAGCTGAGCAAGTTCTGTGATTTATCTGTGAGCTATCAAAGTGCACATCAATGTGAGGATTGACAAGAAAATCAGACCTCAGAATCACCAACTTCCCCAGGATGAATATCATAGTACAACGGTACAAATTGCTTAATATACCACAGCTCTAGTTTGGTGAATTCTTAAGCTGACATAACCATAATTACAAGCTACGTCTTACTGGCAAAAGGAATGAGTTCTTCCCCGGGCATGCACAAGACAGATTTTTATGGGCTGAGACAATGCAACAACCTCCCTTTTTATTTCTAAGAATGGGGTCATAAATGCTTGCCTCATGAACAAATTCCCCAGGGGTCTCATTCAATTCAACAATCAGCTCGAGTCTTGAGCAGCAGAGATTATAAAAGCGTGCTAGCAATTCTTGGAATGACTCTTTCTTATCATAGGATGGTTTCAGTTGGAAGGGAGCTCTAAAGGCCACCTGGTCCAACCCCCTGCAGTGAGCAGGGACACCCACAGCTCCATCAGTACTCAGAGCCCCCCAGCCTGACCCTGAGTGTCTGCAGGGACGAGGCACCCACCTCATCTCTGGACACCCTGTGCCAGAGCTTCACTGCCTTTATCATAAAGCACTTCTTCCTTTTATCCAGTCTAAACCTCCCCTCTTTCTTTTAGTTTGAAATCATTTCCTCTTGTCCTTGGAGGAGAAAGCATTTGAATTAAGCTCAGAAGAGGTCTGCCTTCAATCACACTGCAGAACGTGGGAAATAAAGATGACAGAGGAAATGTTCAAGTGGTAAACTTGAACATGAGGGCTTGGGTTTCCTCCCTGTAAACAGAAGAATTTGATTTCCAGGGCTGTTCACATGGTTCTCTTGAAAAGCACAGAATTCCCTATCGGTTTCAGGCCAAATAAGAAACAAGATAACCTTTAAGAACTGCTCCCAACATGTTTTGCAGCAAGTGAAGATGCACAATGGGCATTTTAAGGGCACATCATCCTCAGATTTGCAGTTAGGGCACTGGTATCTTCCTGGAGTGCAGAGGGGGAGAGAGGAAGAGAGAGAAAGGAAATTACTAAATTCCATTAACCACCTCATGCATACACACTTCCACCAGTGCAATCTAGAAACCAGTGACCATGAGTTTTACGAAATTCTTTTATCTTAATAATGCAATACAGAGCACTGTTGTATTACTTTTCAGATGATCTCAACTCAATTTCTTGGCGCTTCAAATTCCCATTCAGAAACAGATTTTACATCCTTGCTTTACAAGGAAGTTGTTGAGAAAAATCTGTAAGTTCTCAGGAAACTATTACATCACTGTGATAAAGATAATGAAGTACTTTGATAGAACAGATGCAGCAGTACAAATTCTACTCTGCTATCCATGCTACACATTATTGCACCTGTGCAAATACAGGTTTACATAATACGTAATTTAACAGATCATCAGCATAATTCTCAGTTCTATATTTCTGTTTATTCCTGCAAATAACAGAACCACATCTAAAAAGCTCAGCTATACCTACCAAACTCTGGATCCAACTCTAGTGGTAAGCTAGGCACAACTCCAGGAGCCGTGGGCGCTCTCACGTTACTGATTTCTTTAGATCCTTCAGTCTTTGGTAACTCCAGTTTGCATTTCTGGCTGAGGCAGGAGGAGGAAGCCTCTCCCTCATTTCTTTCTGGAACCTCACTCTTAGGAACAACTCCATCTGACCATAAAAATAATAGCATATGATACAGCATAATGCATAACACAATACTCTGCAAAACACAATTAGCAGTAAGTTTTCATCGTACAAGAACAAAAGAATTTGAATAACTTTTTTTCAACATCAGAAGTTTCTGGTACTAACACACAACGTCATTACTGAAAGAGGCTCCTTACTTTGAAATAATTCTATGGTAAACTATTCCTAGACACAGAGGATCTTGATTTACTCTTGCCCCTCTTAGGTGCAAAAAGTTCTGCCTTCAGAATATAAAACAGCTCTATAATGGATTTTCTTCTTGTTTCCTCATGCTTCCCCATCTCCTGCTGTCTTCTATCCTATGCTTGGGTTTTTTTATTTTTACATGACTAGAACACGGCCAATTGCTCTGATCTTCCTTTACATACCACAGCCAAAGCTGTTGGACACCACTCATCATAACACTAAACAGGAGTCTAAACCTCAGAGAAACGTTGGTCCCCACCTTGCTTAGGGCTGCTTTCTCTTTTAGTGAGCCACCTCTCCAGGGTCGCAGCGCTCTTTTCATTCTGCATCTGCTGTTGTTTCTGCTCATCAGCACCAGCCATTCCAGTGAGATCTTTACAGACCTGTCTGAACTGCTCTTGGTGATGAGGGCGCACAAACGTGGTAAACCCTGTCCAAAAGAAAACGCAGTGAAATGCACAGGAAAATAAACTACGGAAGAGTCATTATTTTGGAGGGAAGTAATTCTTTGGAAGATGAGCAAAATCATCTGTATTCTTCAGGTTTGTGAAGCATGTGGTCTTTTTGTTGCTATTTATAATTACCAAGTTTTCACTGCGAGAAGATAGACTAGTATTTGATACCAAAAACAATCTCAGCTTACTTGGAAATTCTGAGAACTTACCACTGCTATAGCTAGCCATGAGACCTGCTACAGTCAGGAGAACAACATTCAGTGAGTGCAATAGTCAGCACTGTCTTGTCTGAAGAACAACTACTTGTAACGTAATGGAGGAAGAAAAAAGTAATGAATTCACTCGACTGAAATTAGCTTGACTGAAGGTTTAAACTGGAATTACTGAGGTGTTGCCTAAATTTTTTCCACGAAGAGTTTCTAACTCAACAGAGGTAACCTTCCCACCTTGGATGTTTTTTTGCTCTCTGAATGACCTTTATTTACCACAGCATTCCTGCTGCTCCATTTATCTGGTTTGCTAAAGTAGAAGATGGAAGAGGGGAGGTTCACCAATGCTCTCGGCAGCGGAGATCTTGTAAACTAACTGATGAACAGTGAAAGGTTATTCTTCACGTGAGATCACAGCACTTTGTTAATCAAACAATTAAAAAAGGGTTGAAAATAACCCTTACTTTGTAGGAGATGAAAGTCTTCAGGCCTCTCGGTGGTGAGGGCTGCTATCACTGGTATCATAGCATCATAGTCATCCGTCCTCTTGTAAGCTAACAGTGCTTCATGGAAACGGCTGTAAGCGCTTTCCTTCAAAGCCTTTTTCACATCGTTGAGGTAGGTAGCCCTGAGCACCTGGTGCTGATCTCTCCTAGAGCCTGACACATTTTTCGCGTCTCTACTTGTAGCTTGACTGGCGTTGTCCCCTGAGAGACAAAGGATACACATGAGCAGAGCTCAGTACTGATTTCTCTTCACTCAGAGAGGGGTTCCTGAACTACTTCTAAACTACTGCTGCTTGCATGGTCACACGTCCTGCTCGGACATGACCGTGGTGCTCCTGGTAAAGCCAAGCGAGCAAATGAATTTCTGGGAATCTCATTAGCGCCTCTGGGAGCTTTTTAAATCTTTGAAATGGAGCAATGTGTCAGATGGTCACTGGGGAATGTGAAATAGGTAACATAGAAGAGACTACGCACGGAGGTCAGCAGCAAATCAGGTTTCGTGCTATCCTTTAAAGCAGCACAAGCGTTACAAAGAGATGGCTTACCCAATTATGCTGACATGAGGAAATAAACAAGCAATTTTAAAGAATACATTTCTCTCTTTATTACTGGAAAGAGAAGAGGTGTCCTCTTCTTCACCCCCAACAGGAAAGCAAAAAGTCAAAAGAGACTAACCAACCCCAAATAATAATAAAGATGGTGCAGTGTAGGAGTAGCAGAGCAGATGGATGTAGGTAAGAACACCTTGCTAAACTCCGGGTGGACTTCTCTTCAAAACGTCAGTTTTTTGTTTCTGGCAGGTTTTAGAGGAAAATGTTATGCTTTGCATATTAAAGGTATGTAAACTTAGGTAAAATATATAATAAGGAGCTGATTTAAATCAACCAACCACATGTTTTGGTATTTAAATGACAATGGACTTCTAAAAGATGGATTTGCTTCAACTTCTGGAAAGGGGAAAAACATGGGTGTGAATTTTCTATTTGGTAGCTTCTCACAGCAGCGCACCCTACCCAGGGAGTGAGTCACAGAAATACTACAGACATTTATTCCTGTTATTTTCTTAGTTACTTTTAGCAGAAACAAATTTCTGTGCAGATCACTCTCACGGATCTCGGGGAAAAAAAAGAAATTACCAGAGATTCTGTTTCATGGCAGCGTTCTTAAAATTCAAAATAAAGCCAGGAAACTAAACAAAAGAAGTAATGTGGCCTCACAGATGAAAAGCTTTCAAAGCCTTCCAGGAATCATTGGCTTACTATTTGTTTTTTTTTTATTTCAAAAAGAAAGGATTAGTCTTTGAGTATTCTTTACTCTCTCATAAGAAAGACATCTAAGCTGCCCAACTATCCTACTCATTTCCTTGTAAGAAATACAAAAAATTCCCAGCTGTTCTCAGGAAGATCAGTAATCAAAACAGAACTGAGCCTCGGACTTCAAGGGTAAATATTGGACAGCGAGAGATTAGAAGGATACAGGTAGCAATTACGTGCAACTGTGAGACTGTATTTACTAGTCGCTGTTTCTGAGGAAAACAGACTGTCCATACTAGGATTGTATGCACTACTGATAACAAAACAGGAACTCCATTTTGCTTTATACCTACGTTCACACTGACCTCATCTAAAATAACATTCCCCAAACGCCTCTCGTTCACCAACCCTGGGCAAACAGGAAACGCAGCGGTCTTGTCAACTCACCCTTTCCTTCTCTGAGATACGTAGTCATCAACATCTAGTGCATGCTTCTGTCTTTAGTTGGTTCCTCTCATACCCACCTTTACGTAAGTCACTAACATGTGTTTGTTTTGTACAATCTTTGCTGAAAATTCTTAGTTACCATCACTCCTACCTAGAGACAGTGAGCTAGTGCTAGCCCACTGTGCTAGGTTAATACAGGAAACACTGGTTCCCATTGGGAGAATTTACAGTCAAAGACAAAACAAAACATAACATGCAATACCTTAGGACTGTGATTTTATTTAACACGAAGCGTACCTGCCCTAGTCTGTCCTGTTGTCAAGTGAAATCCTCCCTGGTTCAAGTGCAGCCCGGGGTTTAGCTGAACACATGAGTTCTTTGAGAACGTTGTTTTCTGCCGACTCTCCTTCTCTTCTGTTAAATCAAGCCAGTTTGTTAACAGTGAACTTAAGGAAGAATGAAAATAGAACAATGCCTTTCAAACTTTGTCACTCTATGCTGAAAGCACTTGAAGATACAGATGTATTTCTTTGTTAAGAGGGGATGAACCAACACCTTTCTCCTTTAGCACCTTACTGCTCCAGGATTGCAAAGACTGCACCAGCTGTTCACAATTCTTGTGGCTCTATGTGGTAGCAAAGCAGACAGAGGAATGCACACAAAGTTTTGAAATCCACTGGCTAGGTTCAAGATACAAGCACCAGCAAAATGCATCTTTTGAAAAAAGATGGCACCATTATTACCAATGCAGTAGCCAAAATGCAGGCATCTGTGTACGCTCGTGGCAAGGCAGGCAGGAGGATCATGCAAAGCAGAGACTGAGCTTCATTTTGATTCATCAAATTTGCTTTTCACTCTTGCATTTGGACAAGGTCCATCAAAGTTCCTCACCTATTTTCTTTGCCAGTCCCTCTCTCTCTTCCAGCAGGAGGCTGTGCTCAGGTTTGTAGCCACAGCCCACCCCGGTCAGATTGCAACATGCTTCATCAAACTGTTTTTTATGGTGAGGTCGAACAAACTGGTAAAATTCTTTCATTAGAGAAAACGGAGAAGAATAAATAGAACAAAATAAAATCAGTTCACAACAGGTAAAAAATGCCACATAAACTTACGATGGTAGGACTTCTGGGTTAGTGCAGTTAAATAACTTAAAGCCTAAATGTGGTTCTTTAGTATTTATACAAGAAGTACATTCAAGAACAACAGAGAGTTCAGTTACAGTGCAATCTTCCAGCAAAGCCATAGGTAATAAATGTAATTTTTCCACTGAAAATAGGAAGCAATTTACACATCATCTCACTTCACTGTAAAATGCTTACGGACCAAAAACCTAAACATCACTGCAAGTCAAATGAACTTTATATTTCATGTGTCTGCAGTTTTTGAAAACTAGACGCTGGCCATTGCCTTCATTTGACAATCTAATGTTCTCTTGTTTGTACAGTAAGAAAGGCAAACTGGGAAACAGATTGTTGCTATTATTCCCAAGTGCTCATATTCCCACTCCTTAGCCTTAAGCATAGCCTTAAACAATTTAGAATATCAGTAACTACGCTTTTTTTGTTTTATTTTTGGCAGATGAAAGAAGTGACAGAAAAATCTGCCCCTTTGCTCATATGCACGGTAAATGACCAGTGACATTTTCACATTCTCGTCACTGCCCCCACGAAATACACAGTCTATTTAAAACACAGCGTCACATCATAGAGAAATACTGGGGAACTCGTCATACCTCGCAGCAAGAAATGCTTCTCCTCATCCTCTGTAAAAAGGGAACTCATTTGAGACAACATAGTATTGAAGTCAGCTGTGGTCCTGTAGCGCTGAAGAGCCTCAGAGAAGAGATTATAGCTTTGTTGGCTTAGGGTCTTCTTCACTGTTGCGATGTATAAGGTAGCTCGGGCCTTCTTTGGCTCAGCTGGGTCTGCTATCTTGCTGGCTAGCTGAGAAGACAGGAAGATTTTTCAGTAGACAGGACAATGAGAGGAGCTACTCTCACATGGACTCTGATGAAATTGGTATGTTTACAATTCCACAACATTCTTTAAGCATTTGAGACTTTCAGGAGGTAGAAGGTATCTTTAATACAAAGTAATAATGACTGTGTGCCTTGGGCTGCACATAGAATAATGCAATGCTTTAACATAACATGCTATTGCGACTCTTGCAATACCTCTAGTCATCCAAGAAAAGCACATATCCATGTTATTTCCTGGGGGAAAAAAAAGCAACAAAAAACCAAACATCTTGGGTGACGCAGAAGAAACGAATGTGAAGAGGCCTACCTCCTGGAAACATAGAATGAACTGAAAAACGTAACTCTCTGTGGGTATGCAAAGCAGGAGATTCAAAAAATGGAAGGTGTTGATCTATTTTGGTTCTTCTAACACACAGGCAAGCTACACTGCTCTCTAGTATTGGGAAACATTTATCTTCTAAGATCACAAGCAGTAGGAACTTGGAAAAGATTCAAAACAAACCCTCCTTTAAGAAAGTGCACACCACAATGTTCTTATACATGTTCAAACTGTGTAACTAGGACCCTCATCACACATTTTCAAGTCATAGGGCAATCTTCCGAGGCATAAATAATAAATTAATTTCCCCAGGTTATCCTATCTATTCCTAAAACATTACTCCCAACGTGTATCTGCAATGATATTCAGCTTTTCTGCTGACAAAACTGCTTCCGAGTACTTCCTAGAGAAGGCAGCCAAGTTTCATTTCACAATTCTATTCTTAGGATAAGGCTTATAAAGAGAAATGAGGCTTGCTGCAACTTTTAGGGCTAGGCTGATTCATCATAACAAACGGTAAACACAACCTTCTGCAATGAACCTGCTCCCTTCCTCACAGCTTGGATACCAGCACATCAGGAACTGTGACTATTCTAGTAGTTCTGGATGCCAAGAGACTGGCAGACTCTGCCAGTAAGGGCAGCATCTTCGACAACTCCTGGCATCCGCAGTCACTCAGGATCCCCATGGATTTATTGTGGCTCTCAGGCAACAAGCCGCATCGTGATTTTTTACCATGGTTTCCTCAATCATCTTGGTGGACTATGCACAACAAAAATGTACAGCTACTTACATAATGTACATCACTGCGCAACAGGTGGGGTTACAATGTGATCACTTACCCAAACCCAGCTGGTCAGTTAGACTATTTGAGGCTCTGCCGCCAATAAAAAAAGAACGAATCCACCCACCACGCGGGGTGAACGGGAGGTGATGTGTGCAAGGCAGTCACAGCCAAAGAACAATGCTTTCCACCTAGCTCCACCTGAACCTGCGTGCTTGACTGGACTTGTGATGTCTAAATTTGAGAAAGAGCATGTCAGAAACAGATTTCTGATGCGCACTCATGAATATTTATAATTTAGAGAAAAAAAAAACCTAAATTTGTTTTGGCATCAGCGTCGGTCCGTATCAGTCATCTGTCTGCCTGGAAATTTTCAATTCAAATGACAGCATTTTACATAGCAGAAGGATGGCACAGACACATGGAAACACGTACTGGATTGCTGACTAGCTTTATTTTCTTCCTTCCTCCTTTCTGCTCATCTGTTAACCTCTTCTCATACTGAAGGGAAAGCGTTGACAGACGTTGTGCCTACAAAGATTAATTAAAAAGAAATAACAAAGAAAGCTCTCAAAAACGCTGTTCAAAGTTATAATCTATTTAATTCAGCCATTTCCAGTAGTAAAGTTTGTTAGCCCAGCTTGTGACACCGCTCAACAAAGTGAAACAAAGCAACCTAAATTATTGCAACGCAGACTGTGGCACTTACCTCCTTCTAGAAAGTAACGATCTACTGGACATTGCAGAAAGATAGAACCAAGCAGGGGAAATCAGAGAGTAGATTCCTGATGAAGCAAAGCTGGGCTTACAGCTAACTGTTTCAGGGTAGGCCTGGGAGAGTACGCAGGTGTGGAACTGATGTCTCACACGCCCCCTCACTTTCATGCCTGGAAGTACTTCTCTCTGAAGAAACTGCGTCACGACTTCTCTCGGGATACTGAGAAGTCCAAGCAGTCTTGTAGGAAATAGCAGGTCAGATGGGAGGAGACAGGATTAGAAACCCTTGCGGTTCAACAAGTTCTCTAGCGTTTCCCATTGCCAGTAACAAATAATTGCACGTGTACCGCTGGGAGTGGGAACACTGGCACGCATAAAGCTCCAAAAGGTAAGTGCATGGGCATAGCAACAGGTGTGGGATTGCTTAACAGCAGTGTCTCCAACACTAGCATAAGGCAGTATCAACCACATTAAAAGCATTCATCTGAGTAACAGATGAAGCAGTGGGATAGCCCCATATTGCCCACTGATTTCTACATACGTGTTGAGAAAGCAGGTACTTCAAGTGATTTATTTCTTTGCTCTTGCCCAATAAAAGAATTTCTTAGTGAGTACGTGACTATCAGTCCATGTACAGAATAGCATGGTTTATTTCTCAGAAGAACTGGTGAAACACAACTGTACTCCACTGCTCCACTGTGGCTTCTAACCATGTTCATTCAGATCACAAAGCTTCAGAGACAAACTATGCTAATCACATCTAAAGCAATAAAAACAAACAAAACTCCAAGCCAGTACATTTGCCAGCTGCTGATAGTCAGAAATGGAGCCTTCAGTGCACTCATAACTGGAGCAAGAAGAGTGAATTCCAGACAGATCTGACCAAGGTAAGCACGCATTTAAATATATTGTTTAAGCACCATGTAACAAAAAGGACAACTGGAATACAAGCTGCAAGTCAAACATGCATGATACATGCGGTACATCAGAAAAAGGTCCAGAGATATCTTTCTATTCCAATCCCAGACTACATATGAGCAGAATCTTTAACAGCATGATGCAGAAGACATAAGGCTTCCACAAAGTATTTCTCACAAGGAAAAAAACTCTCAAATCATTCTTTGAATGGACTGAGATACTGTTTCTTGTATTTTGATTTTTTTTTGAGATGATGAAGAAATTTTCCACCCAGTAAAATTGTTTCAGAATGACAGCAGCTTGATTTTCAAATGGGGGGTGCATGGGTACAGTGTAACTTTGATAAAAGATAAAAAGAATAGTACAGCTCCTAGGATGGATGGTGAATAAAGCCATGAAAGCACACCAACCATACTATCAGTCCAAATGCAGTGGTTAGTAAAATCAGCTCAACACTAGACTTGTAGCATGAAATCTGGCTCCCTCAGAGGCACCGTGCATCTCAGCACTACGCTGCCCAGACCTCTGGTACCAGAGGTCACCAGTTTCAGTGCAGCACAGGATGACCCCACAGTCTTCTGCAAACCACAGGTGAGTAGTAACGCTGCACAGGAAGATGGACACGAGCTGACTCACTGCCAAGTCACCGAGACCATCAGCTTGACTTGACTTGAGGAAAATCTGAGCTAGACCAAAAGCAGTGCAGCTGAGTTAACAGGACACTCCTAACTGAGTGACCAAGCCCCTGGGGATGTGCTGGGCTTTCCAAAGAATGAGTTCAGGTGTCCATACCATGTCATGACTAAGGTGCCCATGGGTGATGGAGGTGATTTCTGATGAGCTGCACACAAGCAAAATATTCTGTTTCTTCAAGCTTGTACATTTCATCTGTCACGAATCAATTTCCATTTATGCCCTTTAGGGCTTTTTAAATACTCCTTGGATATTCCTTACACACTCACACCTTCCCTTAGGCATTTTCCCCTAACAAACCGCTTAGGTATGAGGTTCTGGATGTTTCTGGAGTCTACAGTCTAGTCATCAAACCCCATTTTTTTTAATTTATCTGCTCACATCTGCTGACACAGATTCCACTCAGGTGGAACTGCACATTTACCAACCTCTGCTTTAAGAGCTCTTCCTCTCCAGACTGCATGGTTAACTTCCAGAATCTATGTGGTCAGCAGTTACGGAGCACAGTCTAAGTATGTACCCATTGGTTATCTAATTGAATGTGGCAAGGAATCTCTTTGTTTAAGCTTAATTATAAGAACTTTCAGATTCTAGTGCTATTACTGAGTTTTTCTCAAAAGAGGGTTGAACTGGTACTACTAAATCTATGTCAAACTCAGTTTGCTTTAGAGCCTACAATTTTTACTTATTATTATTTTGCTACAGCACCATCATTACCTTTTCCTCTCCTGACAAATCATCACCTTCCTCGGCCTCTTTGCTGTTCTTCTCATTGCGCTCCAACGCATCCAGAAGCCCAATGCATCGTCTTCTAGGTGAGATCATTTCTTGTTCATATTCTGTGCATAGGCTGGATGTTCCATCTCCATTTACTGGCATTACTGCGTAACGCAGATAAAAAATTATCATTTTTGTGCTTTCTCTTGCATGTTCTTTGACTTAGCAATGCTTCAAACTCTTACTTAGCAATCCACAAAGACGCGCTGTTTTATCTCCTCTTCCACCTCTTGCAGAACTGCTTCCTATGACTTAGTAAGAAGGCTGTCTTGCTTAACCATTCCCAAAAATCTCTCAAGCATTTACTACCACAATTTGATGCACAGATTTAAGTCAGGACTCCTCTCAAACTTCTCCCAGAGGGATATCATATTTAACTTTAAAATGGCTTGGGATCAATGGAAAACCAAATCTCTACTGCCACAGTTGTCTGTGTTTGAATGCTATATTTTATGGATTTGCCTAAGAAACATGAGTTTCTGCTCTCAAATGACTGGTGCACTAAATAGTTTTTATTATTATTATTTTCAAAGAGAACATATGAGATGCTGCAATCTCACAGCATTAGCACCTGTAAGACACAGCCACCATCATGTACCAAGAATACATATTCTCCCTCTTCAAAATCCATGTGTAATTGGTTTTAAATATAAGAATTTGATCTGTCAATAGAATTAAATTAATATCAGTTTGCTACTTCTAAAAGGCATTCTCTTCAAAATATATTTCCTCTACCTTGTGAAATGAGTTAAATAAAGCTATTTACTGAGGAAAGTAACTGTTCTGAGAAACTAAGTATATTCAACTGCAAATTAAAAATTCATAAGAAGAAGGAAACTGGTAGCCAAAGTCAGGATTACAAGTACAGTTAGGTGTTACAGCTAAGCAGTGCCACTGAAAACTTACATTGAAAGAGGTAATTAAGATTTACCTCTACCTTCATTTCAGTCATGTGTTCCAACCCGTCCTTAGGGATGGATCTACCATTTGTGTGGATGAAAAGTAAACAGCTGAGTAAGCTCATATAAATTGCTCTGCAGCTGCACAGCAGATGGATTCAACACGACTACACAGATGGAAATCGAGGGAGAAAAAGGTGGTGGCCAAGACAACCCCTTTAAATGACAACCTGCAGTCAGACTGGCTTAGATGCAACGTGAAGCCTCATCCTCAGTCTCAGTCTCACACTTAGTCATAACTTCTTTGGAATCAGTTTATAAACACACTTCATTGTGCTGTTCAGAAACAAAGCAAAATAGGCTGGAACGTCCTGAAAGAATCTCTGATGTGAGAAATATTTTATTATTTTGCATGAACTAACCACAAATTTTAAAATACTGTTTTCTTTCAAGGCCAACACCCTCTTTCTGTTTTCTTACCCAGATCACTATGTAGGAGTCATTTAAAGTAAAGGGCAGAAGAAGGACATGCGAAAGCCAGTGCTAGTCAGAACAGACTTCTAGTTTTTACTTTTTGAATGATGTTCCTCTGAACTCTGCAGGAGACATTCTCATGCCACATCTTCGTTCTGTAGTTGCATTTGGTATTCTAATTTCCTAACACCGAGCTATGTCCCTTCTGATCAGACTTCTACATTGTTCTTTGAGCCCTTTGCTTTTTCTCTCCCATTCCAGTTTCTAGTCCCCTGCTCCATCTTTTGTGGTTTATCTTAAAACAACAACAACAAGTGTATCTGTGAGGACACCAACCTACCTTCCCTTTTCCTCTTCAAACTGGGAACATGGTCATCCAAAATTTTGGCTTTTTTCAGGGAGAGGATCTGCTCAGATGAAGTAGAAGGTTCCACACCATCTTCACTGAGAGTAACAGCAGAGCCAGAAAGGCATTGTGTCACAGGCGGGGGCATCTGCAAGCAGTTTATAAAATGTTAGAGTAAGCAAAAGCTACTCTTCCACTCCACTTCCTTTGCAACCAGAAACCCCGTCAGTGACCTGGCGACATCACGTTTGTCCCAAAAGCTCTTAACAGCAAGATTGTTTAAGTGTTCTGGATTTTTGTGCTTTTGATGACAGGATCAAATAATTAGAAGGTGACACATACAGATGAAGCATAGTAAGCAGGCTTAGCACTAAGTGACTCTTAGAACAGAAAAGGCACACACACTGCTTCCTAGCAGTACTCCTGCAACATCTCTCCTTCTGGCAATGCACACTGAGTTCCTATTTACGATAAAACTCCCATTTATCATCAGAAAGGATCACCAGGTCATCCAAAATCTGAAACTTATTATTTTGAACAACTTGTATTTGGCCTTCCAGGAAATCATCCAAAGCTATCATGTTTATTTTAGTCCTAGTCTCCACGTGGAGGCCAAAGAATTCCCCATCCTGGCTCTCAGCCCGTTTCTTGCTACGCCTTTCTCCAGCACATTACAAAGTTTTTTTGTTTTTTTTTTTTACAAGGATTAATTTTTATATCAAGGAACTACTACTGAGAAAAAGAGCTTTTTAATGCAAAGAGAGAAGTCATATTAGTAAAGAAGATCCAGTCATGAAGTGTAATAACTGCTGGGTCTGTCTCACTCATTACACCAGTCAGCTTAGATCTAAATTTACGGATCTGACCGATTCTTTGACATATATACCTTCTCCCAGAGGGCCAGGAAGTTTTTTGGATACTAACATCAGTTTCTGCATTTGTATGCCATCCAGTGAAGACTATGTTTATTTAGGAGTGACTGGAAAAGGAAGTTTTTTTTGTGATCTAATCTAATGAGCTGGGCAACATGACAACATATCCAGTCATAGCTCACTCAGATATACTTCCTTTTCCATAAAGCTTCCAATGCAAAATGATGCCCCAAAAGAAAGGCTGTTTAGAAGTGACTCCTTCACATCTTTCACATCTTAGGATCCCCAGTTTCCATTACTATCAAAAAAAAAAAAAAAAAAAAAGCTTTTAGTCTGTTTTTTTCATAAAGATACTTGCAATTTCTTGAGCAACACGGAAGAAGACTGAGACACTTCTGACTGCATGCCCAAAGTTGTCATAAACGTTCACATAAGGGCGGACCCATGAAGGCAGTTTGCCTCTTACGTTATCGGTTGTGAATCTGTGTAGGATTAAAAAAGGAGATAATTACTTGCCAGATGGCCTAAATGGATTAAACAAATGCTAGGCCATGGTCGAAAAGGACAAGGGAGGAACAGAAAGACAACAAAAGGTTGAAAGGGTGCAGCAAATATAACGGACTGATGTCTGCAAATGTGAGACAAGGGCTTTGTTGTTACCATGTTCTACGCAATCACCCAATTAATATCATTCACCCATAAGACCTTTTACTATGCAACAGCAGTACTGTTGGCCAACGTCCCCTGTCAGGCCTCAGCATTGAGGGCTATCGACTAAATTCTTGTTTCAGCAATAGTCTTTTCTCACTTTCCTCCTCTCCAGAACCGCGGTTCTGGTGGCTGCCTTCTCAAATGAGAGATGGAGAAAACATAAAACAAAAAAAAGGTAACAAATTACTTTCTCAAAGCAGTGCAATTATCTTACACATTCAATTACTTATGAATTGTAGCCTTCTCCAAACAGTAACGTGAGCACACTTACAAAATACAAATAAAAGCGCTGGGACACAAAGAGGTTGATAGAGGTTTATATTCTAGAGCCAAGGTTTCACCTGTCATCACACAGGAAGATAGCACCATAGTCCTGGCGATGTCGGATAACCCTGCCAATAGCCTGGTTAACTGCTCTGGAAGCTTGCTGATTGTACCACTGATGGCCAGATAAATACTGCAATATATGGGAGAAAGAATTAACATTAGTCACCAGGTAAAACATACTCTCTGTGACAGATGGTCGCTACTTATTTCTAAATCACTTTAAAATGTATCAACGAGATCTTCTGAAAAATCTCTAAAAGCCTAGGAAAGCCAAATTTAGGTCGAATCAAGTATCACAGCCGGTTTATGGGACACAGAAAACTCAAGTGGTAAAATACAACTTGAGTTGCTGCTTAGCAGATGATGCACTGATCTCCTTGGTACTCAAACAGGCATTAAATAATACAATGAATCTAAGAGCTAACCTGCAGGATAATAAACTGAATTTATAATGCCATTCATCCTCATGCCTGAGATAATACCAAAAAGAAAAACCACCGCAAACAAACCAACCAGCACGTGCAATTCTTCTTCTCATTCTCTTTCTGCAAAAAGAAATGCATGCAAAGATTTTGATCCAAATTTTAATTACACTATTTTTTTGAGCTTGTAATTGATTGCAACCATGTCAGCGGAGACAGAATTTGGAACCCTTAACGTTATCAGAAATACATGAATATACTTGTGACAAACTCCTAAGGTTGTCTGACATTCATGATCTCACGAGGCTGGGAAGATAAGAACAGCCAAAATCCACAGAGATAAGAGGGAAAAAGAAAGGCACAACAAACCTGCAAACAGCCAAAAAGTTGGAGCTGCCCAGCATTACCTGTGCACCCATACTACTTCTTTTCATTTCATTCAGGAACTGCATCTTTAAGACAACTCTGGGATCCAAACGAGGAGGAAACGGAAGGCCAGTAATGATGACCCCTCGTCCATTTATGTCTGCAAAGTCCAAGCCTTCACTGGCCTGAAGAGAGAGTGGTTTTCATGATCAACAGGATTCGAAGCGATAATTCAGAGAAGTTCAGCAGTTGTTGGATTTTTTTCCTCCATTAAATTAAATCCCTAGCCAAGTGCAGTGAGTGAACACGTTACAAAGAGTTTCAACCAGATTTTTTGCTTTTATCACTATGACTTTAAACTTGGCTTTTTCCTCTAGGAGGCCCAGACAAATTACACCTCTGCCAAAACCATTAATTAATATGTGTCTTATTCCTGGATAAGCAGAACAGCTGTATTCAGAAAATGTCTCAAATGCCAGTCAATACATCTGTTTCAACATTCTGTACCCTTAATTGCTAACAAGATGGAAGAAGAACATGGCAAACTTCTCATATTAAAAATAAACAGAAAAATTTCAAAGCAGTCATTGAAAGCTACCAAGAATCTGCTCAGAAACCAAATATTAACCAGCTACATCCTCACATCTGTTCAAGTAGCTGTCACTCACAGCCCCGTATATGCTCGTGTCCTGTGCTATGCTGGCAAACTAGTTTGTGAAATGAACAAAACCAGAAGTGAACAGACTGAAAAAGAATTCATGAAAAAAAAAAAAAAGCTGGTTTGTTCTTTCACTGAAACAGTTCACCCATCTCATTTACCACACTGCACAAACAGCTGTGATAGAATATATGGCAGGGATGGATGGGTGGGTGAAATGACCAACTCTACTCTGCTTCAGCCAGCACTATCATAAGAAGAGCAATCACAGCATGTCTCTGGCAACATAGTTATTTTGGTTTATTTTCTCAGATGTTTCCAATTTTGCATTCATACTATTAATCCCTCAAGTACAGTAACCTAAACTGTCTGTTTTTCATTTATGTGCTACTGCAAAGCACGGTCTCTCCACAGACTCTATTGCTTCAGAGTGGCATACTGTTGTTGGAAGGACAGGCATATTCACTAGAGTCCTGCCCATAAAAAGCTACATTTTTTCTCAATTGATCCAACAGCTGCTCTGAAGAAATGAAGGCTGAAGGCTCTGAAGAAGTTGAGTTTCTCTTGGTAGACAGCAGCAAAAAGCCTGAGTAGTTTGCAACTTTGCAAATATCTCCACTGGTTATCATAAATCAGTTTATCAACACTGTTAAATGAAAGGCCACCAAATGCATCCAGGGGACTTGCAATTAACGTTCATCTTAAGAATTGAGCAATGTGTCTGGTTTTCATCAGCGTCGTTCCAACATGCACGGTTACAGTTGTTCCTTTTAGTTCTCCTCCAAAATTATTCTCATCTAATGAGTCAAGTTTTCTGTCAGGAGCCAACAGGAAATGTAAGTATCATGATGCTCATCCCCTTTAGAGACCTCTGAGATGTATCTCTTTAATAAAAACAGGAATTAAACATATATGTACTTGACATAAATTTGAAAAAGCTTCAGGGCATCCAACTTTTTTTTCCCCCACTTGACTATGGTTACACAACATAAACATCCTTGTTAAATCCAAAATGATACGTAATCTGATCTCAAATAAATTCTCAGTTCCATTACCTTCCCTCGACACACTGCCAAAAAAGCAGCTCCATTGGACTTTGGACAGGCAATTTTCCCATAGTATGCATCCATTACCTAAAAGATAAAACAAGGTTAATACAATTTTTGCTTAAACTATCTCCCTAAATCTGGGTAAGTATAAAAGATTGATATCAGATACTCCAAGGAGAAAGTAGACTATGGACTGTACCGTATTTCTCCAAATGCTTGAATAAAATATGCAAACCAGGAAAGCAATTCAAGGATATTACTAACTCTTAGAAGCATGCAGAGTGGCTATAAATAAGCAAAAAGAAAGCAAGAAAAAGTGTGAAAATTTAAATAATTTAGAAAGCTAGGATGGGACTTCATATAATATTCAACAGCACATGATTCAGTGGCAAGCAGACAGCACTGTTACATCATTGGATTTCAGATGAAGACTAAACCATGCACAATTTGGTGGAAGAGTAAAGGAATCATAGACTCATAGAATGGCCTGGGTTGAAAAGGACCACAATCATTATCTAGTTTCAACCCCCCTGCTATGTGCAGGGTCACCAACCACTAGACCAGGCTGCTGAATTGAAAGGAAAAGCTGAATAGAAAAAGTATAGCTCAAAGAAGCTCTCCAAACATTTTAATGTTATCCTAGGAATGTGAAGTTAACACCAAAGCACAACTTAGAGAGGTACTTAAACATCATAATAGCTTGCAGAAGTGTTACAGATACGTAGTGCAAATTACCTACCTCTGCAAAGCTTCCTTTATTCCTGGGTTCCACAAACATTGGCTTCACTTCTTCTATTCTTTTAGCAAAATCATGCTCCTGTTGAACAGATAATGAACATATCAGAAATGCTCACATGAAAGTAAACATACAGCAGAAATGCTCGTGGGAAAGGATGTGCTCAGGGGTGGTCTTCACAGACTTCCCCCACCATCTGTTCCTCTCCATGCAAAACACATGGAGATGGGGACAGAAACATCTTTAAGAAGCATAGTTAAACAGCATAACAACAAACTGTCTGAAGCGTGCAGCTAAACCACCTACAAGTGGAAACAATTAACGTACTCTCCAGTATTCCAGGCTCTTATCCATGACAGGATACGATGGGAAAAATACCAACAGTCCATGAGGTACAACTCGCACGAGATTACCTGCAACAAGATAGGCAAATTAATTGTTCAGGGCATTTTTCTCCTGGCATGGAGCGCAGAGACTGTGCAGGAAAAATAAATTAACAATATGGCTTCTCTCTAAAATCTCTTCTGCTTTCTTGACATGGAGGTTGGCATCTCAGGATTTTTTTAAAATCTCTTCAATAATCTTATTGTCAAGGTAGAAACTCTAGGCTATGGTGTTGCTATTAGCATATTTTACCCCATAAATGCTACACTTCTGAAAACCATTTATAGTGTTACAGGTTTTCTAAAGTGTCATGTTAACTGATTAAAACTTACTATGAGTGCACCAAAGACTAGGGAAGGAAGAGACAGCACCATCTGTTGTATTTTCCCATGTGACAGTAGGAGCTATTTTCAGATCTACTTTTCTTTTTCCTTGTCGTTTTCTCCATTCTTTATCCATTGCAGTTTAAACATTCAAAACAACAGACGAAGTACCTCAAGCCTGATTTTGAAACGTTACCTGTCATAGTATATAACACACTGAGAAATCATTCAACTGTTATTTTGTGAAAGCATTTTTCTAAGTTCACCAATTAGGCCACGCTGAACACCCCAGAACCCTCTCCTTTCTGCTTGCGTTCTCTTCTTTCAAACCTTCCTAGATTCAACAGATTCCTTTCATACCTTAGTCAATCTACACAGACACTTCTATTTTATTCAGTTCTCACACATTAAGTTTTGTAGTTTTATTATATTTGTAAAACACGACCAAAATGCATGCTGAGTTAAGATGGGCTTGACAAAGTGCATTTACATACATCATATGAAATCCTATCGGCTTCTTGGGATCCTTACTCTGCAAAGTGAAGCTTGGCAGTATAATCTTTGTGCATTTACTTTCTAGTCTGCATTACTTTCTCACCATGTTGAAGGACAACATTTGTAACCCAGAAATAAACAGCTGACAACAGAAATGAACTCCTAACTTGGGGATATTAAATTGATTAATCAAACCGATTTTCATACCAAACGACAGCAGCCAGCTGCTCGAGCAAGCAGGAGCACACAAAAAACACAGACAGTATTTAGACACACGGTGAAATCTTTTGCCTTTCTGTCTTATCATTTGTTTCCTTTTAACATTTCAGACACTTTCCAAGTGATTTCTAAAAATGCTGCACAGCCTGTTTTTGAAATCCATAGCCTTCACTTACCAATCGTTTTCCCCAGAGAAGATAAATAGTCCTCTGAAAATCTACAAAGAAGAAAAATCAAGCAACATTCACTCTATTTTCTTCTGTGTATGTTTCGTGCATCTTGACTTCCCCTGATATTGATCTAAAATAGCACATTAATACTTCCAAGTACGCTCCCAAACACCCACCAGCAATACTGTGACAAAGTGATACTATTACACCTTATCGCTGGCACTCATATGAGTTTATGATTAATACTAACATATTAGAAACACAAGTTTTGCAAGAAAAGTTTGTATATTAGTCCGTAAAGCCTGACTAACATTACAACAATTTAAAACAATTACTGACAAACTAGGCGTGGTGAGGCTGCAGGGGCAAAAGGGATGAATTTGGTTGCTGTGGTTATTGTTTACTGGAGGTATAAGCACAGTGAATCACTTAATTTGACTGAAAAAGTACTGTTCTACAATGAGCAGCATTTATCTGTTTCTTCCAGCCCTGACTGATATGTCACCTGTTCTCTCATGCCCTTATGCCTCTTTCTTTTCAGTTCCATGTAGTTTTTCATACTTAATTTTCCCAGGAAACTTAAATACTCAAGGAAAAAAATCCGTATTTATAAGAGCTATAAATACCAGTATCACCAAACAGCTGTTGTCAAAACATAGCCAACACTGTGCATTCCCTTTCTTCAAAATGGTGTTTCAGGCCAGAGGCAGGGAAATCCCCAACCTTTCCTCCTTGAAAGACAATATCTGCAACAGAATACACTGAAACTAAGCTTCCAAAAACAAGAAACACCATCTGAGGGTTTTCCTGGCTTCTTTATCTTCTCTGTCAATGTCAGTTAGAACTGTTGAGTCCCCTTCCAGTTCTGTGGAACATCTGGCACATTTCCCATTTATAGCGCAAAAACTGTCTGAGATCTATTTTTGGATCATTCTGCATTGCTGAAAAAGAGTAAGCTGGGCCTGCAAGTAGGCAAAATTATATAATTCTCAGCTAGAGGTACAGGTATAACGCTGAAACTGAAAGAGGTTTAAGCACGAGCCAACATGAGATAATGAGGAAGAAAATCAAATGGAAGAACATGTATATCACACACAAGGAACTAGCCTCATTTCAAAGTACAACAGAAGGATTAGAACCTAGAACACAATACTGGCACAAAGGCCATGGCACTTGTTAGTAACTTCAGAGAAGTGGTAAGCACAGAAACATTTGCAACACGCAACAAAGAATGAAACTACCTCATAAAACAATATGCTGACATCTCAATGAGTATATGAGAATAACCCGTTACGAAATGGAAGTCAATATACAATGAACTCGTGTTTTAGCATTCCTTGCTGGCACTACTTTTAGCTCTTTTACAAAAAAAGCAGAAGAAACAGAAAGACATAGACAAAACAATGAAAGATCGGAGAAAAGAAAGACAAACAAAGATTTGGACATGTTTTCCTCAAGAAGGCAACGCAGAGGTGAAAGGCAGGCCAATCACGATGACAACCTTCAAGCATAACAGTATTCGTTACAAAGGCCAGGCATGTTTCAAGTGAATTGAGCTCTGTGATGAGGCTCTATGTCAGCACGGGCAGATTGCACCGTAACGTGAAGGGAGGTGGGACCTGAGCATGGTTTGAAGGAGAGGACCTGCCACGTTAACAGTGTAAGCAAGTAGGAAAGACTCATAGGCAGCAGTCAGGCTCAAGATGAGTCCAGATTGTCAGATAAGGTCATGGCCCAAGGTCAAACCAGGGATCAATCAGCAAGTTGGGTTCAGATCAATAGGGCTGATGGCCAGGTGTGGTTATAACAGAGGTGGAGACACTTCTACAGCAACAGAAACTCCTGAGCTCACTTCTCAGATGAGAAGGCTTCTGATCTGTGGCCGATGTCCCATGTGAGGCCAGTCAGGGGCATTAAGGACTATTAGTGCACTCAGTGACCTTCTACTCACTCCCTTCCAGCCCTTTACTTCTAAAACTTCCTGCAGTAGTGGTTAAAAGGGTGTGGTTATCCATGTGTATCCATGAAAAGAACTGCAGAGACCACTGATTTCTCCAGAACCCAAAACGTGAGGATTCAAGGTTTCAAAGCAGAATTCCATACTGAAGTTCATTACCTTCTCTCATAAGTAGAATTGAGCACAGCTCCGTCAGGTCCTTTGGGAATGATTCCAACCCAGAGCTGGCGTTTATCAATAACATGAGGATTCTCCAACAGAACAGGAAAAGGGCTGAAGAAACATGAAAGTGAGACCCTAGTCATACACCCTCTACTATTCCCTACTAGCAATCAATCCAGAACACTCTAAAAGTTCTGGGATAAAATAAAAAATCACTGCATTTTCAGTAATGTCACTGTTCACATAACCAGGCACTTACATCTGCATTTCCATTGTAAATGATGAGAGAGGGGAGAGAGTCCCACTAGTAAGGATAATTGTCCTGACTCCCTGTCGAACAAGCTCATGCATGCTATATCCAGGGCTGAAACACCAATAGCTTAAGGTCTTTCCTGCACCTAATAAAGAGAAAACAGTAAGCAGCATACTGTATAGTGGAAAAATAGAATATGACTAGCATACAGCACATAGCAGCATCTGAACTACTAAAACTAAAAATGTCTGGCATGTGAAGCTAAAATTCCAAGTGTACGTGTGTTTTGCTTTGGTCCCTCCCAATTTATGATGATGATTCAAAATACAGTTTAAAATGCCATTGCTCACTCATACCTTAAGTAGATGATATTTCCATAGAATCATGGAATGGATTAGGTTGGAAGTAATCTCACCAGCTATCTCGTGCTATGTCACTTATCCTCACCACTCACAGTTTATAGACAACCACGCTCAAGTAAATTATTTCTGCAAAATCCCTTGAAAATAGCTATTCTTAAGAGGTTTGCAGCATTTCCATAACATATACTACACAACTGCAGAGAAACTAGAGATCTGATCAGTCACCTCTGGCCTCTGCCAGGTTTATGCATAGTACAAGTCTCAACACATTGCTCGTCTGTTGCACAGGTACTTGCAAATAGTTTATTTTAAAAGCAGATATATCCATGTGTGTTTGCCACACCACAGAAGAATTTTGTGACTTTGCGTTATTTTTGCTTACAAATCCTCCAAATTATGCAATAAATGTTTCTGCTAGCCTTTCCCTGCACACTTAGCAAAATCCACTCAAATTATTCCTGTAACTTGATACTCTGATTGAGCAATGTCCCAGAAAACACTAGAGGCAGAATAATGAACAGCACGTTCTTCTGTTCAGAACAGTGAAGGGAATACGTACTTTGTGGAAACACTTACGGGGACATCGTGTGAAAAACCATTAAAATTGTGGGAAAGCATTCCTTGAAAAGCATTGCTCTTGTCCTTAATAAAATGACTTCTGTAAAACAGATACTTATATTCCCGAGAACACTGAAATGAGTAATTCAGTAGACATTTATGAGGCAAGCTATTTACAGAGATCTTTGGAAAGCAGTCTGTTAAGAAGGCTTAGATAGAGGATATGCATCTCTCTTTTTAATAAGAAAGGAGCTGAATAGTTTTCAATCCAGCTTTTGCACAATCCTGAGTGTGAGTTCCATACCTTGTTTTTTTGCAGCTGATGAATCCCAGAGATCTGTCCTTTCTTTCTTCTTCTTCTGATTACTGTTACCCAGATGAATGTGTACCTGAAGGAAAATAAGAGCAACACTCCTAGAGACTGCTGCAGAAATGAATTTGAACTTCATCCCCCCCCAGAAGCTAGCTCATGTTAATAAGCACAATTAATGTCATTTTATAGTGATACTGAGGTCGTGTAACCTCCTATCTGTCTTTCACGTTTTGTTTCCAGCTTCTCATTATGTACCCAACAAGGAGCAAAGAAGCATATAATAATTGAACCATTTTCAGCCAGTTTATGGGAGCAGCATTTCATGGGGTGGCCTTAAATTTCACTTAAGCCAAATGAAGGACTCCTTCACAAATGGCATTGCAAAATCTGAGAATACAAAAGACCAGTTTGCCAGGAGAATACAGTACTTCCTGCAGAACTACAACATTTTCAATAATTCACATTTTCTGTACTTTCCTTATTACGTTTTATTTTATCTAAAAGTGTTTCTCAATAAATTACTGCGTAGGTCCCCTTTTTCTCTAGGACCTAATTTAACTACGCCTCTTTTTTTCCTGGAAGAACTTACATAACCTTCTTGTAACCAACACCATCATTTGCTATACTATCCACATCCTTCTCAGTCTTGAATATGCTAAGCACATATATCAAATGCTATCTAGGAAAAATGCAGAACTCAGAAATCATTTCATACCTTATAATATCTGGATATTGACTGAGGTGGCACAAAACTTGTCGTGCCTTCTGGAGGATCAGCACTGAATACTGTCTAGAAGAAACAACATCAAGAAATGGAAAGATTAAACAACAGTTATCAACAGAAGGAACATACTTTTGCACTGAGAAATGTTTCTAGAAAAATTGCTGCAGAGATAACCTTAAATATATCTCCTTGCTCCTTTCATTTAATAAGGTAATTTTGAACAAACACGTTTTTACAGGCAATTCTTGCTAACCACTTGACTTTCTCATTGCACCAAACAATACAAGCCAGAATCTAAATATATTCAAATTATACAAATGGTAGTATTACTATTCACACTGTACATGACTTCTGGTTGTTCAAGAACACAAGCACATCGCATAGCCACGAGATCACAAAGAGCCACAACTGTGTGTGAAACAACTTTTGGAATTCCCTCAAGTTGAAAATTTCAGCAGTGATATCCTACAGGAATAATACACCGCCTAGAGAAAAATCAAGTTGTAATTGCATTTGTTTGTCCACATTTGACATGAAAAGCTTCTAAAAACCCTACATGAACACAGAACAGAATTATGCTTCCTTCCCTTTCCTGTACTTGATGTCTTATGACTAAAAGCAATGCAGTTTCAAACATGCAGCTTTTCATGAAAACAGCTGTGGTTCTCAAATATTTATAAGTTCTGCCAATTTTTCTAAACAAAATTTCTTCAGACATTTAAAATGAATTATCTGAGCTCACCGGAATATCAGTTAGTTAACAAGAAAGATGTTCTCCAAGAGTAAGAAAAAAACAGAAGTACAATTCCTGGAAAAATACAGTTCTGAAAAGCAGCCACAGCCGGTATGCAAACAGGATTTCAGTAAGTATTCTAAAATAAAAAATGATTAGTAATTAAAGAAAAAAAGCTGGTAATGAGTTAACTGTTGAAAGCAAAGCTCTGTAGGAAGGTATGCTGTATTTTACCATGGAACACATTCACCATAACCTAGAGACTGAACATTGCCACCCATTGCCAGTCTCCATACTCACGGGTTTTCTTATAATTCAGCCACTGATGCAATTTTTAATAAAGGAAACCAACCAACAGCAACAACAACCAAAAAAAAAAACCAGACCACCACCAACCCGTAACACAAAACCAAGACAGAAAAGCAACCAGCAACATACATTAAAGTGTCATTATTATTTAATCTACCTATTAAAGACAGAGGAAGGATGATCTTTTTGATCCAGAAGAGACACAATTATTTCTCTTAGTTCACTGTTAGGAAAAGATCTAACTCAACCTAGCAATCCCTAGTGACTCAGGCAGATACAGGCTTGAAAATTACCAAGTTCTGAGAATACAGTGAGCTGTGGCTCCACAGGGGTATATATCCCAAATGTCAGCAGATTTCCCAGCGTGTAACAGTATAGCTCAGATGCTATTTGTTTGAACATTAAGCTCTCCAAACATTATTACTCTATATTTGAGTATACACCAGAACTTTGGTCAGCTTCAGAGGGAAGCCAGAAATTGAACTTCAGGCCCGCTGTAACTTCTCATTTCATGGGGCCCAGGTTCTCATAACGAGTGCTTTGTAAATGCACAGCAGTGAGAATACCATCAGCAATACATGGATGCCCACATACTTTCAGTATTACGTTCAGTTCCTGTGGCACAAAAAGGATTTTTATTTTACAGATTTCCTGACTCAGTTGTTATTTTCATCTAACAACTGAGTCAGGAAATCTGTACAATAAATGTAAAAAAAAAAATGCAGCTAACATTACTATTTCTTTGCTTTTTTACCTTAGCCTGTCTCGTTCTTTTTTGGGAAGGTCTCACATTCCCACACACTGAAGTTTGGATGTGCACAGCCCAATAACCAAGCTCCACCTGGTGGAGGCTAAACCCAGACAAAATTAAATCTAGCTCACCAAAACAGGACATCAAACCTAGGAAATAACAAGCAGGGTAGAAATCAAAGTAGGCTATCCCATTAGACAGCAGCTTTCTCCTCTAAACCTGTATATTTCCATCAATGCACAAGTATACATACAGTTCAAAAATAAAATGGCTCCCTCCAGTGACACTGAACACTTTTTAAACCAACTCTTCTTATATTTCAGGCACCTGTAGCAGCTGCATAAATTATTTACCTGGATAATGTTTGAGAGTTTATGCAATCCAGAGGTATTGATAAATATCCCAGTGCCTACAAAGAAGAACACCACAATTACTTTTGCAATACAAATATACATGCATTCCTGTGTATGCATACCTGAACAGCACAACACCCTGGAAAACACAACTTGGAAAAACAGCCTGAAACAAAACAAGTTATTTCAAGTCTTTGTCATTATTCAAGATGCAAGGAGAAATGTAAAACTGGCATTCCAAAGTAAGTCTCATGTTTCTGATGCATTAAGAAGTAAGAGTTACATCAACTTCTTCAGGCTCTTCTACATTAAAAATTGGAAGGGACGTGATTAAAGGTAATTAAGGCAAAGAGAAGCACACTTAAGCTGTTTGGTTTTATTTTCAAGGGCTCGGACAACTAACTTCAGTCTTATGAAAGAAAGAAATTGTGTACACTGTTGCTCACAGACAAAAAACAACCTTTGCTAGAGCTGTAAATAGCCCCTTACAATCATCTCATGCTTAAAGCAGCAATTATAGAGGAGTAATTAGAAGAACATATGAAATACACTGATGATGAGAATTTGACCGTGGAAAGGGTAAAGAGATGCATTTATTAAGCCAGAGAAGGATGCTGGGGGAAAAAAGAGAAAGATTTGCTCACAAAATGCATTTGCAGAAATGACTGTCTATATTCCACGCTCCACAGAGAGAGCTTGCTCTCTTTATTGCTTTCATTGAAGAGTCAGCTAATGAGAATTAGCTGTTAAGCAGACGTGACAAATTATTTTCTCAGTCCATGTAGAAGCTGGACCTGCTTCTTTGCAGAAGAGCTAATTAAGAACAAGATGCTGACAGACACTAGAACAGAACCTGGTTGAACTAAAAAAGATCATTAAGCAATACTCAGCATTCCTATCTCATAACTCCATGACCCAGGAAGAGTTCAGCACACAAAAAGCACCAGCAGCAACATTTCAGCAAGCTCTCCTCACACATTCCTCCTGGTTTTATAAAAGAATAGTGCTACATGCAAAAAATCCTCTATGTGTGCACATGTGCGTACACACACTACTAAATGCTCAGGTTTTGAGACAAAATTGGTTCTTAAAATTAATTCTGGTTCATGAATGGACAAAGTTTGCAAAGAGCGGACCTAGCAACAAAATGATATTGTTCCTCAGGGTCAGATTTTTGCTTTTAAGTGTTTCATACTTTAAATACAAACATGCCTTTCTCCTCTCCCCCCCCCAGTCAATGCATGCTTCCAATTACTTACATTAGGGAAAAAAGTCCAAGTGAAATAACTGACAAATTTACACACTTACGGCCTGAAAGAAACTGTAAAATCTGCTCCAGTGACTCCAGGAGTGAGGTTTTGGTTTGGAACGTTATTTGGGCCTTTGCAAACAGTTCAAAGATGTAGCTGCAATTCAGAACAAGTGGGTAAGCACTGTAAATAATCACATGGACACAATTACTATTATTCTTTTACAGCAACAATTTCATCATCTAGTAGCAACACATGCTCTCAACTCTGCATGAAAGAAAAAGCAATGTGAATGTAAATAGATATTTCCCACCAGAAATAATGTTTGCTGCATAAGGTGATCTAAGAAAAGCTCCAACATTAAATAAGCACAGTTCCCAGGGACTTGAATATTCCTACCAATCCTAACAGCTACTGATAAATCCTTCACATGGTCACATACTTTTTGTTCCACTGCAGGTTTGTTACATGAACACACACAAGTACTTCATGAGCATAAGCTCACAGTAGACTCAGTTTAACCTGGGCTTAGAATTTATTCTTCTTCTAACATGCAAACACATTAATGAGAAGAAATTTACCTTCCATCTTTGGTGACTCCACTGTCATTTGGTGGCAGCTCCACTGCATCGATAGCACTTTCTAGCTGAAGAAGAATTTCTTTAAAGGAACCAAAAGGAAAAATTGTTATGGTTCATAGAAACTCACTTCAGGAAGTCATCTGAACCCCTTTTTCAAATGCAATTTATTACAAAAGCTGCCAGCAAAGACAGCAACTTTAGCTGTTTTCTTGATCCTGTAAACAAGCTAAAATGATTAAAGCCAATTTCCTAGACAGCATCTCTAAATATTTGTATTAAACGTTTACAAATCCTATGACCTCACCTCTTAGATTAAGTCTATGGTACTCATAAAATACAGTTGCTAACTAAATATTAAACTCCTCTCTATAGATGGAGAAAGTTCTTCTTGGAAATGCTTTGCAAGCAGACATCTCAAGCCCTTGATACGATCACTACATAGCAGCACGTTCTTACAGCAGAATGATGCAACTAACACATTGCCAGCATACTGACAAGATTACAAAGTGAGGGAACTTTGGGCAAAGAGACAAGGGATGCATTTATCTGCCAAGTCTCACCTTCCAGGGAAGTAACTGCAACTAAACATTCCACGAAATTCTCTGAAAAACAGAGACAACTCCCAGCTCCCATAAATTACTCAGTTGTTAACAGAAGCACTAGATGAATCTGATATCTAGTTGTTGACCAATCAGCCTTTTGAAATAGTTACAATAACAATTTTTAACAACAAAACAAAAATTAAAAAAAAAAGAACCTTACTCTTTATCTTTGCTATATCTTCAAGTTCCATGTTCAGCCCTGTTGAAAAGAAAGATTTTAAGGAGGATGTTTCATGGCTGTTTCATCGCATTCCTAGTTTCTTCAAGTCTTTTCAGAAATTATCAGTGTGGAAGCAAGCACTGTGTACATAAGAAAAACATATTCTGTATTCCATTCACTGTTCCCTTTCATGACCTTTTACATCACATTGGTTAGGCCAAAGTTTTTGTGTTTGTCTGACATTATTAATTAACAATCACTTACCTGCCAATGAGAGTCAGTTTGCCAGAAACTATTAGAAAGAGTTATTTTCTAGTTATGTTTCCCAGTAAAACAGAGGTTTGCCAACACACCTGAACTGATGCTCTCCATATTGAATTCAGCATTTACTTCATTCTGTTGAACTACTTTGGCTTGTTCTTCCAGTACTACATTTATAACATCAATTGCTGAAGCCAAATCATAGGCTGTCAGGTCAAAAGAAGATGACTCTTCACACAGTCTTTCCTGAAATACCAAGGAATGGAAGCATTATTTGGACTGCACCATGTGTTATTTGTCAGGTGGTTTCACAGATGATAATGTCTACATGAGCTGACTTGGCCTCCTTTCTGTTCCCCAAGCTCATGCCAGAGGACATTTTCAAATACCTTAAGACTTTTACTTATACTAGGCGTCTTTTTTTCTGGAACGCAGAAAATGTTTGCTAAAAACTACTCCTTTTTTGCATTATCAAAAATGGTACCATTTCCATCTAGCAGCAAACCAGAATCATCAAAATCTTCTTTGGTTTTAACAGACATTATTACATCAGTGATTTTATGACCACGATAACTGACATTAACAAAGGACACATCTGAGTGCAGAATTTATAGTTTACTTGTTACAAAATTCTGGTCTGCTTCTCGTTTTGGATGATGTTTGAAAAATGGCAACAGAACAGAAACAACTTACCACATTGTGAGCTTCATCAAGTATTATCACAGTCCCCTTCAGCTCTATGTTGTGTGCTCGTCGGCTCTAAAGATGAGAAAGAGAATGAGGGAACACTTATGGAGATTACAACTGACACTGTATTAAAGAGGAAAACATTTCTACCATGCTAGGGTTTACAAATTTATCAGAATTAATTTCACTCCTTTTTGCCAATAGGAATTTGGGAGGAGTGAGGTGTAAACTAGGGAGTTTTACCTCGTGGGTTATTTTTACATTGCTTTTTGGTTTTATTTTTAAGCAAATTTATTCTTGTGTCATCTGTGCTGGAAGCTGATGCTCTGAAGACATCCTCAACAACACCAGATCATCCAACTTCACTTCACAAAGCTTCCTTGCTTAAGGTGGTCAGAGGTTTTTGTTAGCTTTATTAAGCATTTGGTCTTTTAGCTTCTTGCAGTAATTCAGTGTAATCCAGCTTCTACTACAATTCACGAATAACTCCAGGTAGCGAGATGATGTTAGCAGATCTGTTTCCTCAGCAAAGTTCTCAAAGGCTTTGTTTTTTATCCATGAAACATTGACAATTGATTGCAGCTGCTTTTTATAAAGCCAGCAGTTATGTGCAAGAGCTGTCCAATCTCTTCTGAAAAGATTTACTGATTCTAGAAGCCATGTAGGTCACTACAGAAACAAAAGTTTCTCGGAACACATGCAAAACCACTGCAAAGTATGCTACTAAAGGTTTGATTTGAGAAGGTAAACATAATCAAATAACAAAGACATCATATTCTGCATAGCTAATTTGAGCACGACCTCAAAGAAATCAACAGAAGAGAAAATATTTGTTAACTGTGGGAAAGTAAAACTAAATAGAGAAAACCACAAAAGGGCACCTCCTGATTCTGAACTTGAAACAGGCTTTGATTATTTCTGAAGCGTAGCACACAATACACTTGCTTGCTACGCATCTGTTCTCAACAGCTTATCCACTAAAAGTCAATCTGAAATAAAAATAAGAAAACTGTATATAAAACAACAAAAATATATGTTACCTTTGCATCCAATAAATAGTTGTAAGGCATAAAAATGATATCTGCCTGCTGCTTCAGGCTTCGAGAGAGATAATAAGGACAAGCTCTGTTTAAAAAAAAAAAAAGTAGCACAGGTTATAAAGTAATAGGTGCAGAAATATTAAGAGTGCGTTCATCATTCATGTTCCATGTTTCATGCTCAGTGGTTTCTAATCAATTTCCTAGTTGACTGAAACTGTCATGTTTGATTTTCAGGCAAATAGTTAGCCCTCTTCATGCAACATATGCATAAAAGTGTAGAAAATAATGCCTATCAATGCACACAGGTATGTCAGGTAACACTGGAAGCCTCTACTCAAGCAAGAATTAAAATACTAGAGATCTGATCTGACTCAGTCTTTACAGAAGAAAGAACTGGAATAGACTGCTGCGTGATGAAAATGACAGTAAGAGAAGTTAAGGCTCCAGTACACACATTATTTTGTTAGAAGCTGACTCTGCAACGTTTCTGGCTTCTTCACTTTGCTCTCATCATTGCTCTGCTACTTTAGTGTATGTCCAGATCATACCAAGGTATTAAGAAATATAAGCTGACGAATAGCTTTCACAAGTGAGAAAGAGGAAGATCAGAGGAGAACATTTACCTGTGCTTGCTTCCATTTTTAACCAAGTCTTCAATATCCATGATTGAGTCCACCAGTCCTTTCTCTGTAGACTTTTCTGTGAACAGTTATAACATTACAACCAGAGGCTTAAGTGAAGGTACCCCACAAGGACTTGTTGTTACCCCAGTTATCACATTCATCCCCTCAACATTGTGCTCTTGAAAGACACAAAGGCAGAGCAAAACTCACACATATATACACATATCACACACGAATGCACGCACAGGCAGAGTCTGCCTACTCTTTCAACCCTCTCTACCTGCCTAGCAAACAACTCCCTCTCCAACAAATGAGGCTTTACTTCCACAGCCAAACTCACCTTCCACATTGTTATAAAAATGACAAGCACGAGCCATCACTTTCTTTCGGCACATATAGATCTGCAAAATATAGTATTTTTTTAGCACAGCTTGTCAAGCATTGTGAAGTGAGCTAAGAGGTGAAGAGTTACCCATTATCCATAATGCCAGCTAATGAACAAACACTGGCCACAGTTCTGCAGTTCTAAAATCAGGCATCCTTCTGTCCAACTTAGGTTACACTCTGTGTATGTGTGTGGCACAGAATACTCACAGGTTTGGAGGAAATCTGGTTATATTTTGCTACATTTTTCAGAAGAGTCGTCTTTGACATCACTCATAAAAATAACAGGCAAAGCAATCACAAAAGCATTATTGTTCAGTGATTGTTGCCATTAAAAAACACTGAAGCACAGACCTGAGTAAACTGTAAACTATCAATCACCTCTCACGTTCTACACAGTCACATCCTCTTCCAAATGGAAAATGCTACCGAAAATACCAAGCTAAATTTTGCACTAAAATAGATATGGCAAGTTCCACAAAATGCATGAAAAAACGAGTATCTTTCACTATAGCCTCCAGCAATAAAACAATGTCAGGCTCAAGAATTACACACTTTATGTCAAAATAAAAAGAGTTTGGCATGTTCTTGTTACACATGTTTTCAAGGCTCTGTTCTCACCTGCATGTGATTGCTCTCCTGTCGTTTCACTTCAGGATTGATGCAAAGCTGCTCTCTGGAGCCCAAAACACATACCTTTGGTCTGTCCAAACAGAATACACAAAACTGATGTTAAAAATAAAGCAAGAAAGAAGAACGCAGTTGAACACATCTACGTTGGGTTTAATATCTCAAATGCGAGAAGTTCATGAGAAATAAACGAGCAACAAAACACAGGTCAGAATCATAATCAATGAGTTAGTCTACTTACAACAGTCACAAATAGACTTCATAGTACTACATTGCTCTTGGGAACAGTGGGAGGTAATGAGTAGCAGCTTACATCATACAGTAGAAAATCTGGGTTTTGTTATGACAGATCAGCCAGATAAGCTGGGGCTGCCACCTATTGCAAGCTACTTGAGAGGCAGCTGCCATTTTTAAATGAATAAGATTATGACAAGAACTAATGCAAGGATTTTTAGAAGCAAACGTGTGAAATAAAGAACCTAAACCAGACTGAACTCAGGAAATCCTACAACAGAAGGAGAAAAAAAACAACAGCGAAGAACTCCAGGTTGCACGCGTGCACGTTAAGAGAACTTCATTTCAGTGAATATCAGTTTTTTCCCCACATTCATAAATTTATACAGACTTAAATTCAAACAGTAACTAAAGCAGTGTTTTTCTCCACCTTTTCTTTGAATAGGAGCACTGTCCTAAATCATATTTACCTGTAGACTGTGTTCTTTAATTCGTTAATGACCTGCGTAAGCTGAGAGTGAGTTCTGGATGCATAAATTATTTTCGGAATGTCAGTGTAATATGCTGTCAAATAAGGGGGGAAAAGAGAACAGAAAAACACTATTAGCACGACAAGAACATGGAATATTATTAGTTTCCTTTCCCAGCTGGTGCTATGGCAACGATTTGCCTCGTAGAGACAGCAGGAGATTGTGTCACACAGCCACTCACGCACGCAAAATGAGCTAAACGGACTTTAAATACTCTAAGAAAATTAAAAATACATAAATAAAAGCAAGTGTACGTTGACATTCCCGCCTCACTCCCACTGAGTATAAAAATCAAAGGACTCACTTGGGATATCACCATCTGTGGCAGCATTACCCCAGGAAGACATGGGTCTGTCGGGAAAGAGTTCGACCCCATTCATACGCTGTGCAATTTTGCGGGCTGAGATGGTATCTTTGAAGTGCTCCCGCCAGGCCAGAGTGGAACACAGCAGGCAGAGGGTCTTTCCTGTACCTGTAGGGCTCTCTAGAATGCCATTGACTTTCTTTATTGCAGAGAAATAAAAGGAATAAGGGAAAAATGAGTAATTTGGAGGTTCAGCTAGAACAACTGTGCGGGGCTATGCTTTCTCAGTTAAAAAAAGCAATCACTGTCTGGCACACTACACCATCCAACAGAAAAACACAAAAGTTTCATAAAAGCGTGACCCTTAGGACCCTCTAATCAACTTAGTGAGCTCAGCCTAAAGCCCAGACTAAGAGGAGCTAGAATGCACTACATTTCAGCTAAAAACCCTCTGCTCCCAGGTAACAGCGATAGGATGAGAGGCGGCGGCCTCGCGTTGCACCAAGGGAGGGTCAGGTCGGGTACTAGGAGAAACAACTTCTCCAGAGGAGCAGTGATGCAGCGGCACAGGCAGCCCAGGGGGTGGGGCGGTCACCGGCCCTGGAGCGTCCCCGAGCCGCGGGGATGTGGCACCGAGGGCCACGGTGGGCGGGCACGGCGGGGCGGGGCGGGGCGGGGCTGCGCTTGGCGGTCTCACCGTCTGGAGACACTCGAGCACTTTGGCCATGTACGTCTGCTGACACTCGTAGGGCTCGAAAGGGAAATCCACCGTGACGCCCCTCAGCGTGATCCTGGGCATCGCTGCCGCCCGACACCTGCAACGGAGCGCGCCATTTGCAGCTGGCCCGCAAGCACAGGCCGGAGGCCCGCAGGCACTTGGGGACTGACCGAGACTGTCATAAATTTGACGACGTGGTAAGGAAAGGCTGGGCTAGGCTGGTCCACAGCCCCGGGCCCCCCCAGTCCCGGTGCAGCTGCCGTAGGGCACTACCCTCCGCTCACCTCCCGCTCCGCCGTTCGGAATCCCCGCGCTTGCGTCACGCGCCGCTCCGCCTCAGTCGCGATGCGTAACTTCCGGCGGGCGCTCTCGCGAGACTTCCGGCGTTGCCCAGGGAACGGGGCTTGTGTGGGCTGTAGTGCAGCCCGAGTAGGCCCCGTTGCGGAGCCCCAAGTAGGCCCCGTTGCGCCTTGGCGGGACCAGGGGCGAGCGAGTGGGGCTGGGCGTTCTGCGCTGCCCCCTGTGATCTGTTGTGGAGGTTCTGGGAGCCGTGGGCTGCGAAATTCCGAGCCCTGGTGGTGGTTTGGGCCTCGAGGGCAGCAGGGCCTGGGCCCGAGGGGGGCTCCTCCGCCCTGCTCAGCTGGTGGGTTCCTCAGCCTCTGTGCAGTTCAGGCCCTGGGAGACGCTCGGTTGCTAAGAGGGGCCAAGAGGCCACGTTTTTCAGCCTGTGCCCCCTGGGCCGTGCCCCTTGAGTGCGTCGGCAGTGGCTGGAGCATCTCCTCTCCTTGTTAGAGGTTCAGGATGATGGGGATTGCCAACGTTTCTCTCTAGGGCTGCTTTTTGCCCTGCACACCTGGCACCCTGAACGGAGACCAGCCGGATAGCATGGGGGTGAAGTCATCCTGCTTGGTAGATAAAGGAATGTCACCAGCTGGATAGCATGGGGGTGAAGTCATCCTGCTTGGTAGATAAAGGAATGTCGCTGTCATTTTGTGGCTTCTGCAGGAAGAACAGTAGTGAATTTTGACAGGTATCTTTTGTTAGGGGTGAATGTGCTGCTCCTTTGTTTTCCTTTTGCTTCCCTTCAGCACAGTTCTCTGCCTGCCTTCAGCCTTCTGTCACTGCTGCACATGGCCAGGAGCTGCCTGGAGGCTGCAGCCCCTCAAAGCGAAGGTCGCACGCCCCTGGTGTGCCCCCAGCCAGCCCTGAGCTGCTCTGTCCTCATGGATCACTGTATGTAAGATTCTAGCAAATCATGCAACTCTTGTAATAAATGGATAGGTATGGTTTACCTGGATCCTCAAATTTCACAAAACTGTATTTTATGTGCTTACATGAGGAAGAAAGTGGGAAGAAAATGTTTCATACACATCTCCCTGCGTTGTTGCATCTTCCCACGCTGTTAGATGGTTGCTGTGAAGATGCAGAGCAGGATGTGGTTTAGTTTACTGTATCTTGTCAAATACCTCTTAGCAAACTGTAAGGGGTAATGTTTGTATGTAGAAGCGTTCAAATACTTAAGAGACCTTAAATGTGGGCCTGTTGTGTAACCTGATCTCTTCTCCAACTTGGGGTATATTCTGTGTTCAGTTAGGAGAGTTTATTGTGTGGCTGTTTTGCTTGCCAGCCTTTAAACTCCTTGAGCTGAACTTGCCAGGCTTGTAAACTGTCTTTAACTGTAGCTAATGGGCTGGGGAGATTTGAGTTATTCTTTCTGTACTTTGCAGCACACAAAATGTAACAATTTATTTTGCTCGTGTTTCTGAATGTGCCAGAGGCTCCAACTTGATACTCATCACACAAGATTCTGCTGCAAAAGAAATGACTTATTAAAATCGTGAAACACCATGAGAGTGAACAGTAAGATATTTATAATGGAGAATAAAGGTTTAAAAATGATCTCAAATACGTGGCATTTTCTGTCATTATTTCTTATAACTTTCCTACACTGAAGAATAACAGCAGTACTATATCAAATCAGATTATTTTTAGGGTTATTTAGGTACTGTTGATTGAAGCAATGTTACTTTTAGAGAAGAGCTGGAAGGGTACCAAACCCAAAAAGGAGCGTGAGTCAGCAGCTGTCCCAGTGTCCAGGCATGTGAGTCAGCACTGGCTGAGTGCTCCTTATCCTTCTGGAGGATTGGTTCTCTGCACCATTTACCTTACTTGACCAAGTCTGCAGTGCCAGCGCTGGTGAGCCTGTCATTGCTGCACCTGAGTATTCTAAAAACAGAGAACAAAGTCTCACAAGAGAGAGATTTGTTTCTCATTAAAGTTGCCGAAGAATTGTGGGGGTTCACTGAAGCTAGAACATCTGTTTTCTGTTGTGACACAGACATGACAAGCAAAAGAATTTGTCTTATGCCCAGACTTTCATCCTGGTGTCTGGCTCCCTCAGTTCTTTCAAGGCAAAACTTTGAAGAGGGAGTAAGAGAGAGAAAAGGAAGGTTTTAAAGAAAAAAAAAAAAAAAAACAGATCAGCACAGAGTTACCTGTCAGCCCAGTCCCTACACCCTTAACGCTTGTTACGTGCTAACCAAGACAAAAAGACACGCAGCCTGCTGAGTTTCCTCACTGCATGCTCGAGTTAGTGGATGTTGATTTTGGATGAACCGTTTTTCATTTGAAGTGGTGCCTTCAAGGGGAGAAATGTACAAAGGAAAAACCTTGAAGAAGGTGATCCTTAAACTCTGTAGGGAAGGGGGTGTGTGAGTGACTGAAGTGAGCTGCAGAGCCTCCTGCAAGCAGAAGGCTTGTGCAGCACAGAAGTACAAAGTGCACGATCTTTATTTTAGTTCAGAGGCCACCTATGCAGGATTTCTCTTTCCAATCAAGCAAGAATCTTGAGGAATGGGAGGAGACTTCGAAGAGCAGCATCAACTGACTGTGAAATTGCTGCTATTTGTGGGAAGGATATTTTTCTCCTTTCATATAGGAGAGGATTAGGTTGCCATTCATTGTCCTTCTGAGGATGTGCGATGGTTCCCGTAGCAACCATCTAAAACTTTTGTTCGGCCACATAATTATTTGGTTCTTTCGAACCCAGATAATCCAGAGCCTTGATGTCTTTTCCCTGTTGGGTAATAGCAAAACAACAGCTTTCCTCTTCGACACTCAGATTTTCACACAGTCATTCTGTCATTAGGAAAACAAGTAAACCCCATGTTACTAAACACCATTTTACAGATGAAGAAGTGGAAGCAGATGGGATTTGTGACTTGGTGGAAGCAGTATGGCAATCACCGGACCAGAGCTGGCAGCTTCATGTGCTCCAGATTTGCCCTTTGTCATCTGTAGTTGCTCAGCCCTCTAGCTTTGCACTGCTAACTTCTGTACACACGCTGCAGTTGTAGCTGAGCGCCCGGGGGTGACCTGAATCCACAGCTTGCTTTGCACCTTTATGTGACTGAAGTAGCACAACTCTTCTCCCCGACCCAGTCCCTTTGTACAACTTGGCCTCGTTTCTCAAGCGCATGATGGTTATGAAGAAGAAACATCAGAATAACCCCATTGTTTCCTTGCCTTCAGGGAAACATTTTCTTGATTTAGTGCTGGTGTTGTCATGGGTTTCTTGTATTAGTTAATTTCAAGGGGTTGATGGCTGCCCTATGTGGAACATTTATTATTTCATGCCACCTAAGGCAGCTTCTCCCAGCTTGAGACTGCAAACAGTATGGGAAGGTCTCATGCTATTGCCTGGCAATGTGTTTGTTAGTCTCCTGTATTGCAGTACCATAGAAAAATAGAACTTGAAAAGACAGTTACATTTCAAATAAGGAAGAAAGATCACCCAGTGTTAGAGATGGATCCAGAATTAATCATATTGAAATTATTTATATGACAGGTTATCTGGAAAGTGTCCTCAGTACAGGAGCTGAAGTGTATGATGTGTGGCACAACCAATTCCATGGATTTTACTCACCATTTCTCACACAGTGTGCTCTACTGGGACAAGTACCTTGGAAGCGTTCTGCACCTTTTTCTAAAGAAAAGGAAGAAAACTCATGCAATTGATGCTTGGAAGCTTCAGAATGTTGTAAGGGGTAGGCAGACCCAGACAGACCTCCTGGGTGAATCAAAGCCAGAGCTCACACTGAACGGAGTGGAAGAATTCCTGTGTTGGTGTGCCTGGAAGAGCTGTCTTCACCTGCTGATGGGGAAGTGTATTCACAAACCATAGGAAACTTCAGCCTGCAGCCCTCAGGATGGCCTATAAAGTCATAGAAATTCAGCCAAAGGAGAAAACAGGGGATCTACAGCTAGGAAACAAGCCTTGAGTAGATGTGGGTAGCAGTTAATTGTCCACTTGGGATTAAAAAAAAAAATCTTGCTCCAAACATAGAGTGGACATTCATGGATAACGCCAATATTATTCAGAATTAGACTGAATATTTTTACTTCTGCGATAAATCTTTTCATTTTATATACAGTGTTGAGGGAATAGGGCACTTGGAGATTGGGAAAAAAAAAATAGAAAGAAAGGGAAATCTGTGACTCTTTCAGTGCATACAGCAGGCATTGCATGTAGCTCCTGTCTCTGTTGCAGCCACTCTGCCTGCAGCAGCGTGAGCAGCCCATGGCTCCCTGCAGCTGCTGGGGGGGCTCAGGAGCTCCCGCATTGCAGCGCGCTGGGGGGGCTGCAGCTGGGGGCCGTGCAGAGGCTGGGGGCTGCAGGGCTCTTGTGCAAAGCCCATCTGAGGGAAAACGTGGTGGTTCCATGGTGCTGAGTGTGGCTGGGGGACGTGCCGCAAAAGCAAAGGTGTGCTGGCCTCCAGCAGCAGGCACAAAGGGGGAAAAGGGTGGAAGGTGGGAAAGAAAGGAGAGGAAAAGATGTCCTGATGCCTGAGAAATAATAATAAAAATAATTTATGCGTACATACATATGGAGACAGAAAAGTTCCACTGAATTCAGAAGGCTCTGTTCTGCTCTTCTGCATCTACTTTTACAGCACTTTCACCCCAGCTGCAGCCCCTTTGGTGCTCGAGGGCACAAACCGTGCCCAAAAGCACTGAGCCCCCCAGGGATGAGGAGGATGGGGCTCACGCCCGGACCCCCCTCCCTGCTCTGTTTGGCTGAAAATGCCGCAGGGTTTGGGCTCCGGGTGTGAGCCCCATCCTCCTTGTTACCAGAGCCCAGAGCCGCCCTGGGGGGGGGTTGGTTAAAAAATGAAATGAACGGAACGACGTGCAATAAAATGAAATAATAAAAGATACAAACAACAAAGATAACAAAGATCATACAAAAAGAAAAATGGAATTTGCTCGTTTCTGCTTTCAGCAGAGAAAGGGGAAGGAGAGCAGCAGAGCAGACAAGAAAGGCAGGCGGGGGGGGGGAAGGCCATCTTTTGCCGGAGCTGGGTGTGTCTGCTCCCACCCCACCCCCGCCCGGCTCCGCAGTTCTGGCAGCGGGCGGACGGGGAGGGACCGCCGTCAAAGCCGCCCGGAGGAGCCGGAGCCGCTCATTGCCGCTGCCGCGGACCCGCCCGTCCCTCCGCTCCATCCCCGCGCTGCGGGCGCTCGGCTCCGACCTCGCCTCCCCGTACCCCGCAGCATGGCCAGCACCGTCTCAGGTAGGCTGCGTGTTACCCTTGTTCTCTTTATACGCATATATATGTATATTGGGAGGTTTGGTTTTTATTATTTTTTTTTTTTTTCCTTGGCCTGTGCCGTTTTGGGTGCATTGTTCCCCGCCGCCCAGCACGCACCCCCCGGTGCAAGGCAGCGGGTGCTCTTTTGATTTTCATAGCGATCCGCCCGTGCTAAATGTGCCGATTTATGCTATGCCTGCTGCTACGTTGCACCATCCGATGGTGCTGCGTGCCGATTCATGGTTGTTTCTGCAGCGTGATGCAGCTTTCTTTTTATTCCCTTAAAAAAAAAAAAAAAAAAAAAAAAAAACGTGCATGGGGTGTAGTTGGATGCAGAGAAATGCAAAATGGCATTTCCCTATGATTCGGTTGTGTGAAGATCACAGATTGCTTAAATGGACATCGGAAAGAAAGACATGGAGAATTAAAAATCCCTTAAAAAAAGAAGCCTAAACCCAACCTGGGTGCGTTGCTGCGCGTTCTCCCAGCTCCCCACCCTGTGTTTCTTTCATCGGGAGATGCTACAGGGGAGCGGTCCTCTGATGGCGCTGGTGAAGCAGTGCTGCAGGGCAGCCCCCCTCCCTCCCTCCTCCTGCAGCAGCAGTGGGGCTCTGGGTGGGCTCTGCTCCCCCCAAAATGATCCTCGTCCCTGTGAGCCAGAGAGCAGGAATTGAAATGGCTGGAGCTGGGGCGGAGGAGAAAATCCTACGCTGGTACAACGGACAGTGGGTGTGTTCGGAGGGTCGTTCTCTTTTCCTTTAAAAAAATAATAATACATAAATGTTTTCTCCAGAAACTTCTACAGTGCATAAAGAAGGGCTTGGGTGGGTGAAGCTGAACCATGCAGGGTTGGGGTGTGGGGCTGAATAGGAAGGGAAAACAAAAAGGAAATGTGGGGAGTGCTTTGTGCCCCCTCCCTGGTAGAAAAGCAGCCAGAAGGCAGCAGGCAGCATCCCTGCTTCTTCCCCTGCCCTTTGCTGGGTCCTTCCGGGCGTTCTCTGCTCTTTTCTCCTTTGAAAAGGGATGGGAAGATGGGAGGTGTCGGAGGGTGGGTGAGGTGCAGTGGGCTTTGCATGCAGTTGAAGGTAGGGAAGCAGCACGTCAAGAGGTGTCTGTATGGTCGGAAATCTTCAGCCATTGTATGCATTTGTGCAAGCGTCCCCGTGCCAGGGCGTGCTGAGAGGTTCCCCCAGCTGTTCCCACCCCGTGATGGGGCTGGGGATGTTTGCAGCTGGGGAGGGGACATGGAGCCGCCTGGGGGGACACAGCAGGGTGCTTGGCCATGACACCAAGGGTGCAGCGAACTCAGCACAGGCGAGGTGCTGGATGCATCCCCTGTTTGGTGCATTCTCGCTCTCCCAGCCCCACGCCCGTGGCACATTTCACCTGCTGGAAGATGCAGTTTTACTGAAAGGGCAGACTTCGGATCGTGCAAAAGAGTGTGCTTCACAAAACCTTGCTTATTGTGGTTCTCTGGGAGCAAAGAAGCGATGTCAGGGGGTTGGAAGGCAGGGCTGTGGCAGGAGGAGAGCAAGGCTGAGCCTCGCCCAGCCTTGCAGCGAGCAGCTTCCCACCAGCTGCTGTCTCCACAGCGGGAACAGCCTGGAAAGGCAGGAAAAAAAAAGGCAAGCAGCTCCTTAAAATAAGGAAAAAAAAATCTTATTTTCTCTCTTCATTATCCCCAGCCAAAGCTAATCCATGCTGCAGGGAGAGCAGCTGCAATTGTCTGCAGCTGGTGCCCGGGGGCTGATTTCCCCCTTGGGAAGATTTTCTTGGGTTTGTTCAAACAAATTGCTGGGATGGTAAGAAAAAGGGCTTGCTCCCCCCCTGCCCAGCAGCCAGTGCTGGCTTTCACCTTCATTTTTTGCTGGCCAGGGTTGTGTCTGCCAGTGCAGAAGTGGAGGGAGCAGCAGCACATGCTCAGTGCAGGTTCAGCTGCAGTGCTGCAGGGCCAGAGCCCTGCACACCCTCCTGCAGCAGCTGGTCAAAGCTTCATGCTTCATGCAGCTCCTAATGGGAGCCTGTGGGGCTCTACAGGGCTGGAGCTTTCCCCATGGTGTGTAGGTGTCTGGGTTGAGCAGAAGTGAGGAGCGCCAGCTCCCTACATAGAGATTATGAAATGATGCAGTAAGGTGGGAGCCCCATGGGCTTTTCTCGGATGCTGGTGACTGAGAAGGAGGAGCTGAGAGGAGCTGCTGCTTGGCATTCATGGATCCTGGAGTTTTCCCTCCTGCACTGAAACGTCAGAGCTCTTTGGCCTGACACGGGCTTGGGTTGCCCTCTTACTCTCTTTTCTGAACAGTGTTGGTGGACACCAAACATCATTGCTCCATACCCTCATTTCTACCACCAGTGACAGTCAGGGTTGTTTCTGCCCCACCTCTCCGTCGCTGTGTTCTCAAGAAATTGCTATTTATTTTCTCTCTCCATTGTTGATAGAGTACATATGGCCTGTCTTAGATATCTGTGGTACTTTTATTGGGACTTCAGTTTTGCGAGCCAAGAGAACCTCTTGCAGGCGTTTCTTTTTAATTTAATGTTTTAACAATGTCTCCAAGCAGAGGATCTAAATCTTTAGAAAATATATTTCCTTTCTAAAACATAAGCCATATCTTTAGTGGAACCATGTTGGTACTGTGTTGATCCCTCAGATATCTCCTATCCAGAAGGGAGCTAAACCGTTGCTCGTATCTTCAGCTGTGATTTAGAAATACAAAAGAGCTAGAAAGCAACCAAAGACCATGTGAATGCACGGTAGGACTTTGGCACATCCCAACTGGTGAAGAGCTGCTCAGCATATTTTCTATCAGCTCTTTTATTCTTTTGAGGTACCTCTACATGTTTAGTGCCACACTGCAGAATCTTATGTTCTCTGAATGTGTTTATACAAATACTATCTCTGTATAATGTGCAAGTACAATAATACTCAGTTAAGGAAAAGGAAACCAAAATCCAAAGAGACCAAATGGCTGCCTCTGGCTCAGTGTGGCACTGAGCTCCTGACATTGTCCCTTGAACAGCTCATCCTATTCCAAGCTACTTGATAGCAGCTTCTCTTTGACTCATCCAACCCTGACTGTCCAAATCTGCATTTGTCCCAAACCCATGAACGCTAGGACGGCTGCCTCCATTTTGGCTCCTTCATCTGCTTTAGCAAGCAATCCAATCCACGCTTTTCTCCCTCCTGGTGACCTATCACCAACCCACTCAGGCTGCTGGCTCTCTGCTTTGCCACTCGGACCCTTCTCCGTTGCTTAGCCAGGAGAAGGGGAGATTTCCCTGGTTATTTTCCTACAAAACAGTCCACACATTCCAGCATTAGAGCGAGTGATTTGCTGATCTATTGGCTGTGCATAATGCGGGTTGATGTTGTGTGCTTGAGTTGCAAATGAAAGCTGGGAGGGAATGAGCCAGGTGATTGGAAACCACTTCTGGGGATGGCTCAGCAGATGTCCGACAGCAGGCAGAGTGATCACCACGTCTGTCCTCATGAGCGATTCCAAATGCACCCACAGCACCTTCTGTGTCTGTGTAGAAAGGGAGCTGCATCATCCTTGTTCCTCAGGATCCCACTCTTTCACTGGTTCCCCTTCCTCTTTTGGCTGTGTGAGCTCTCGTGCCGCCCTGGTTGGGGATGTTGTGGAGCAAGAAGATGGAAGTGAGCTGGACTGAGGCAAAGGTCTGGCCACCATCTTGATGGCAGTGAGACTATCTCTATCCTGTTGTACTCTCAAGGCTTATCAAAGGTTGTGGTTGCATTTGTTGTGTGTGTGGCATGGCATTCTTTGTACTGAAAGACCTGGTTCCCTGATCTTCTTTACCTTCTGTTTGTATTTTGGCTACATTTATAATTGGACTATTCTCATCTTGTTGTGGTATAATATTCTTCAAGGATGCAATTTTTTACTTTTCCAAAGTTATATTTGCAAAACAAGTAATTTTCTTCTAATAACCTTCCTTTGACCTTGCTATCGAATGCAGCATATTCAGACTCATCCATTTTAATTGTCTGAATTCACACAAATGAACCCCTGGTTGCACAACACTGTATTGGTGTTGTGCCTTACCAGCCCTGTTCTGTTTTGCTGGACATCATTAAACATCTAACAAAACGCGTGCAAATCAGACAGCCTCCAGCTTCCTTTTGTCTGGTCAGGAAGCAAAGAACCAGAATTTTTGGCCAGTATTGGGTTGGAGATGGGGAACCCTGTGGTCCGTGCACATCACCAATGAGAGATGGTTCATGTTACTGATGCTCTGCACCTATCCCCAGCCACTTCTCCATTTCCTGCTCCACAGCTTCTCAGGGAGCAACTGGATGGTATCCCCGGGGCTTAACTTGGAGATAAACACTTCACATGGACTAATGCTGTGTGTAGTGCTCACGGGAAGCAGCAGGAATATGAGGATGCATTATGTACTGTGCAGCACTAGAGGGAGCACAGGAAATTGGTCGCTGGAGAGGGAGGAAGCTAAGAGCATGTTCACTTCTTGACAAGTTGATAGGAGGCTTTGGTAATCTGCTGTTTTCTGCTTGAAACAGGGAGAAAATAATGTTATTTGTGCAATGTGGACAGTGCAGAGAAAAGTTGGATGAAACATTTAAATTAAGATTAATTCTTGAATGGTGTGTGCAACAGACTTGAAACAGAGTGGAATCAGACTGTGCTTGGTAGTAGGTGTAAATATTCAGGAGTGCTGCACCTTTTTATATAGTATTGCCAATTAATAACTACCTGAGGTCCCGTGAAACCAGAAATAAAGTTTACCCCACCTTACAGGATGCTTAAATAAAAAGCCCAGCTTTTCCTGTCCAAATGTTCTTGAAATATGTAAATCCATACACTGGAAGGCACATGATCTTTCCTGGCAGGAGCTGATCGCATGTAATGCTCTGGCCAGCCAGCTGTCTTGTCATGCTTCAGGGATTTTTCCCCCTGACATAAATTTGTCCTCAAAACTTTACATCTATTGGCAAATGTGAGTGCAGGCACTCCTGAGGTAAATCGATTAGTGCAAAGTTTTCAGCTGTGGTATTTTGCCCTGGGAGCTTTAAGGATTCTGTTTCTGATACAACTGAGATTGAAAGTCTTGCTTCAAGAGACCTTGGACTTAATCTCCTTTGACACAGTTTCTTAAACAGTGACTCAGTGGTTATGTTCCTTACTTTTATTTGCAGTATTATAAATCTTCCCCAGCTGAGCCAAATGGAGCTCTCTCAAGGGATCATTCAAAAATATATTGGAAAAAAAAAAAACCCTGACACTGAATTTGAGACCACTTCCAGAGTAATGATTGCCTTGGTAGTCTGACATTGTGGAGCCTATACAAATGTCCTGAGTGACAGCTGTGACTGCTCCCCTGGCTGCAGTATCTGTTTTTAAATGTTCCATTCAGTTTTGATTAATTGTAATCATGTTTATGTGTGAGCAATTGTGAAAGAAATTTAATGGTCCAGCCAGTAAAGTTTCAGTCTGCACCAATGAAACATCAAATCCCAACATACAAAAATAACTTGCCCTAGGAGACCTTAGACTACCTTTTGTTCTGAGAAGGTTGGTCAACCCTCAAGATAAGGAAGTGAGTGGCAGTGGACAGACTGATGTTCAAACCCTACATCAGCAGAATCCCCTGCTGAATTCAGCTTCCCATCCCACTTACAGTGCCAAATTAACCCGAACTGCATAAAACCAGGATCTCCCTCTGCTCACAGAATTTATTTTCTTGTCTTAGCCTACTGACAGTGCATTGGGCTCATGTAATGCCTGTTATTCCGAAAAAGTACCTGAGGATGAGGTCATTGTGCTGGGTCTCACGGGTGTTACCACCAGCTCTGGAGCAGAGGCAGGAGACTTTCAGGGCTGCACCTCGTGATTTATTTTTCGGGGCGTGGATCGAGGGTGATGATTCTCCAGAGGTTCAGTCTTTCCCCTTTTTCACGCAGACACCCCCGACCTTGGCGTTGCCCGGGGCCTCCAGCGTGGTGCTGAAGGGACAGCTCCGCACGGGGGATCGCGGGGACGGGGCTGTGGTGCTGAAGGGACAGCTCCTCCCGGGGCCGTATCCTGTCCGGGGCTGCGCCGGGAGGTCTCGCCCCACTGCCGCCGTTCCCGTTGCTTTCCACCCGACGAAGCTGTGCGGTTGCCATGGATTTGCTTGGCAGCGAGGGCTGCCCTATTAGCGGGGCTCTTTGTGCTCTTCGCCCCGCTGCACGCCGGTCTCTGGGGCTGACAGCTCTCAGCCTTGCTTCTCCGGCCCATGTGCCCACACGCTTCTAATTGCATCTGACGGCTGGCGCCGGGGTGCAGCTGCTGGCTCCAGCTCCGGGAGAAGGACGCAAACCTCTTCCAGGGCTCATTAAAGTACTGCCGCAGCTCAATGGAGCGATGTCCTTTTGTCCTCTTCTCTCCTCTTCATTTTAATTGACTGAGAGGGATGGTCAGTTTGTGCTACAGAAGGGAAGCAGGACAGGGAAGATCCCAGTGGAATGAAGGCAGCTGCTAAGAAGTGAAATCACTACAATAGGCCTCCTGAAATGCAGGGCTGCAATGAGCGCTCATCTACACAGAGAACCACAAAATCAGAACTGGGGAGCTACTGAAGTTCAAGTAATGACATATAAAGCATTGTGGTTTATAATAAGTACTAGGAGACTGTTAAACTGGTGGGTCAGCGATGTAGCACATTTGCTTAATGTCTTGGTTTCACCCAGGATCAGGCATAGTGGTAAAGCAAGGACCTTGGTGCTCTCTATTAAGTGGTAATGTCTCTCATTGAGTCCAGGGAACCTCCTCTGGGCTCTTGGCAGCACATTATGAGATATAGTAGCTTAACTGATGCGTGCCACTCTTCCAGCACAGTGCGGCACTCTCAGAGGCTTTCCAAAGTCTTTTCTGTTAAGAACAAAATCAAAGATGTCCTGCTTGCATTGCTGATGTAAACTATTCTTATCTGGCATGCATTTAATAGCAGAACTGGATGGGGCATTAAAATCAGAATGTGGTATGAACTGGGAAAAGTTTAATACAGATCTGAGCTGCAGGGATTGTTGGTTAGCCAAAGGAGGGTGGTAAACTGGGAGTTGTTTTGTAGTTGGGAGAACTAATAAATGCTGATACGAAGTATGTAAATAGACCTACTTTTTTTTTTCCACCAGAATAGCTAAGAGAAAGCAGAGGAGAAGCTGTGTGCACTGCTGTCGTTAAGGCAGCAGCCCATGCACTTGTGATCTCTGAGGGTGCAGTGGTGCATCCACCAGCAGTGAGAATGCTGAGCAAACTTGAGGGGTCACAGTGGCAGAGCTTGAAGGGATCGTGTATTTCCCTATCCTTTGCAGAATGCCATGGGGAGAACATTTGCTGTGATTGCAGCCCAGTATCAACCTCTGCCTGCATGGACCCACCTATCCTCTCCTTTGCCTGCTCCTGCAGTGAAGGAGGGACACTGAGAAGTTGGAAGTTCTCCACACAACTGGCTGCAACTTTCCTCTTGACCCTGATGTCAGAATTGTGAAAGACCAGGAAGTTCCTGAGGGTTGGGAAATGTTTCCAAGTGTCAGTGGGCTTCTAAGTCTGTAACTGGGATGGAGAAAATGTTTGGGCAGCTTCCCCTTTCTGGTTCACTGCAAGGGCCAAAGCATGGCTACTCCCTGGTGGGAAAATTTTCCACAGCAACATACACCTCCAGAGATGGTAAGATCCTAATGTGTGTCTTCCTATGACATTTGCTACACTGGCTGATCATTTAGTTTGCTCTAGTACTCCTTGGGGACACTTGGAAACCCCATGGCAGCCTGGAAATCTTCCACAGAGTCTGGTAGCTGCAAATGAATTTCCTTGTGCCTACTTGCTTCATTTCTCCATGAAAAGGAGCTACTATTGCCATTAGACTCTTGTCATTGCTATTTCTTCTTTTTCAGCCTACAAGGAGAAAATGAAGGAGCTGTCTCTGCTCTCCCTCATCTGCTCCTGTTTCCACACCCAGCCGCATCCCAACACCATCTACCAGTATGGAGGTACGTAACTTGCTCTCATGGAAGCTGCAGAGCTGTTGGCAAATGCTGTTGCTGGCACTGTGATAAACGTGGGCGCTCTCATCCTGGGGCAGAAATCGCCATCTCAGCCCAGGGTCCTTCTGCTTAGCCTGCTTCTCCAGTTTATTTTGTTTAGACATGACTCACATTTTTCCTGAAGGAACTGATCGCAGAGGCTGTCCGGTTCCTACTGGGGTGACATGCACTTTGTTAACAGCAGTATGGACTTTCTGTAATTATACTGTAATTTAAATTAATTGTGTTGACTTAGGGGGGATGAAGCTGATGACTCATCAAGAAATTCTGGAAATAGGAACAATGGTGTTAATTCCATGTCTTGACCTGTGTAATTTTGTTCTATGTGGAGAGCTCAGCGCCCTCAGGTGAGGGCTCTCCTGAGTGTCACATGTCCACAGAGCTCTTGTTTTTTTTGTCCCCAAGATATGGAGGTGAAGCAGCTGGATAAGAGGGCATCGGGCCAGAGCTTCGAGGTGATCCTGAAGTCTCCTTCAGATTTGTCTCCTGAGAGCCCCATCCTTTCCTCTCCCCCCAAGAAGAAGGATCTGTCCCTGGAGGAGCTGCAGAGGAGGCTGGAGGCTGCAGAGGAGAGGAGGAAGGTAACGAGATGCCCTGAAGCAGCAGTGGTACAGCTTGCCCCAAACCCTAAAAATGTCTGATCAGGAGCAATCCAAAATGACTGCTGTTAGTGTTCTTACGTATTATTCAGCTATAGATAGGCATGTGAGACATGGGGAGGATGCAGTTCTGCATCCTGGTTTAGGCAGGAAACTGAATGTGGTGGCCATCATCGTCCTCTGTTCCTAAAACTGCACAGCTGTAAGGAGCCCTGTCTGATCCCGTGCGCATGGCCAGGCCATGGGGAGTTCTTGGCAGCTGATGCAGGAGATGTAACAGCTGATCTTACACTCAGCTCAGCCTCAAGCCTTGCTGTTCTAACAGCTGCCTGTGCTATTTCCCGCATCACTGTGACTGCCTTCCGGAGGGAGGTGGTCAGCAAAGCTTTGGGGGGTCCAGAGCAAGGCTGAGAGGTGCTGTCCCATTGCCTCACCAGACCCAGGAGGCGCAGGTGCTGAAGCAGCTGGCGGAGAAGCGGGAGCATGAGCGGGAGGTGCTGCACAAGGCGCTGGAGGAGAACAACAACTTCAGCCGCCTGGCCGAGGAGAAGCTCAACTACAAGATGGAGCTGAGCCGGGAGATCCGCGAGGCGCACCTGGCTGCCCTGCGGGAGCGGCTGCGCGAGAAGGTGTGTGCACGGAGTGCTGGCACCCGTGGGTGGGTGCTGCAGGGTCCAGGGATGTCATGGGATCATAGGGCCATAGAATAGCCTGAGTTGGAGGGGAGCCACAGGGATAGTGGAGTCCAGCTGATGGTTTTATTCAGGACCTCCCAACATTCAAACCGTGTTTCTGAGAGTGTCATCCAAGCGCTTCTTGAACTTGGTGTCATGAGCAAGGTGGTGGATGACCCATCTGGCCAGGGCTATGAGCATTTGACTGAGCTCTGGATGTCCCTGCAGGGGAGTTGGGCTAGATGGCCATTAAATGTCCCTTCCAACTCAAATGATTCTATGATTCTATGACCATTGCCTTGGGGAGCCTGTTTCATGCCCAGCTACCCTCTGGTGAAGAACCTTTTGCTAACACCCAGCCTGACCCTCCCCTGGCACAGCTCCATGCCATTCCCTCACCTGCAGGGCTGCAGATGCACCTGTAGCAGGCTGGTATCACTGCGCTCCTGCCATGCAATGCTTCACTTGCAGGTGAATCCCCCTGTCCTCGGGGTGTCAGTGTGAAACTGCCCCGATAGCTTTTCTTTGGCTGGTACAAATCATGCATCAGGACAGGAGGAAAACAGTGCTGGCAGGAGCAGCCTGTAGCTCTCTCGTTCGCCCACAGCTCTCTGCTTGCCCTCAGGACTGACAGCCTCGTGTCCTCTCTCCTGTTTTTGCAGGAGCTGCATGCAGCTGAAGTCCGCAGGAACAAGGAACAGCGGGAGGAGATCTCTGGATAAAGGGCTTTTCTACACATCTAGCACCTGATTCCTGTTAACAAACCGACCGACCGACACGTTTTATTTTGTTTGTCTAGATGCAGCATTTGGTTCTCCTTCCCCCCCCCTCCCCCCCCATTCCCTGGTGTTCGTCCCCCAGCTACACGCTTCTCTGTCTGCATCCTTAATCGTTCGGTGCTTGTGGGGAGTCACAGGTCGTAGGGACCTCTCAGCAGAATAGCAGCTAGTTCACGTGAAATAGAAATCAGTCAGTCAGACAGCTTCTTTGGAGGGTTTGTCCTTTTTTTTTTTTTCTTTTTAAAAAAAAAACAAAATATTTCTTAAACTCATGTAAAAATTAAGATATTAATAAATTCAACCAGCAGCGTCACGGAAACACGGAATTCTTATCCGGGGGCTTTTACTACACTTGGTGTTTGCTCTGAGCTGAATATCAGAATAATAAGGAACAATCATTTCTGTATGTAAATGGAGCAATGAGCAGAGAGTTAGCAGAGAGGGGCAGGCTGGCTGCATGGCACTGCTACATGGCTCCCAGCCATCCCTGCAGCCAGAGTAGGCAGCGACCCAGTGTCCTTATCTCAGGTGGTTCTTTGGTAGACAGTGTGGAAATAGGTGAGGGTCTCAGCCCAGAGCTTGGTTCCATGTCATAGAATGTCCCCAATCCCATCCTTGTCCCCAGCTCCATCCCTGTCCCTCTCTGTGTCTCCGTCCCCATCTCCATCCCCATCCCTATCCCTGTCCCCATCCCTGGTGGCTGCAGGCTGAGCTCCCTGTCCCCCATGGGCTCTGTCACCTCGGCTCTGCAGAACCCCAGGGGGGCCCTCAGTCTGCACGCTGCCAGCCCTCCAGGACCCCCTGGGAATGCAGGGACAGGACACAGTGGTGAGGCCGCCTGCTGGCAGGGAGGACATCACTCTTCCCGAGGATGGATGTGGCTCAGTGGATGCTGAGGACAGGGAGCTCCTGGGCTGCGCTTTGGGATGCAGGACTTACCAGCAGCACTGGATGAGGTGGAGCTGAGCAGGAGCAATTCTGCAGGAAGGGTGAGGAGGTGTTCCCATGCTCGTTTCTTGGCTATCTTTAGCTTTTCAAGGCCTATTTTTAAGCAAACATTGTCTCTTGGTGGGGGCAGGGATGAGCGGAGGATATGCAAGTGTGACAGCGGTAGGTGACAGCAGTGTGATGCAGACAGGTGGCTGCCAGCCTGGGGCTTCCTGCACTGCTGTCGCCGTGGCCTTGGGAGGCAGCTGAAGTCCCAGCACTGCAGGGCTGTGCCCGCGGGACCTTGCACTTGCTCTGCTTCTGCCTTGAAAAACCGAGAGGAAATGTTGCATCTGAAACATTGCATGGAATTGGGTCCAGCTGTGCATAGGACGCAGGGCTGAGCAGCCAGCCTGGTCTGTGGTGGCTTTGGGGCAGGAGGTGATGAGGGTTCCCCTGTGCAGAGCTTTGGTGCTGTGCTTTGGGAGCGGGCTGCTGGGGTCCCCCGTGCTGTGCATGGAGCAGAGAAGGATACCCCATCCCTGGAGGCATTCAAGGCCAGGTGGGATGGGGCCCTGGGCAGCCTGTTCTGGTGGGAGCATGATCTTTAAGGTCCCCTCCAACCCAAGCCATTCTATGATTCCACGATTTGCACCAGAGGCTGTGTGCTTCCCTCTCCGTCCCTCCCAAAAAGCATTGCTGGCTCAGCTAGGACCTGATGTTTTCTGTCTAAAGTGCGCTTTAATTACACACACACCCAAAAAATGGTGATGACCAAAAAAAAAAAAAAGAGAAAACCCCCCAAAAAGCCAAAGGGCACCAGTGCTGGGGGTCTGACCACGAGCTCTTTGCTGATCTCCCCACAAGTCCCCAAGGATCCGGGAGCGACCCCTCCACAGCCATAGAGCATTTTGGGGGAAATCTGCTCCTGCAGGAAGGGCCCCCCCGGTGCTGGGGTACTGCAGAGCGCTGGGGGCAGAGAGGGAACCGGAGCAGAACCAAGGGTTGACTTTCTTAGCAGTAGCCAATGATCCGTTTATAGTAGCAGCTGTCTTAGATACGCATCGTTGTAGAGCGCGGCGTCGCCGCCAGCATCACCTCATCCATATAGTGACGAGAGATTAAAAAAAAAAAAAAAAAAGAAAAACGTTTAAAAAAAAAAAAAAAAACAACCAACCTAATTTTAAAAGTAATTTAAGCAACATGTTTGTGTGTAAGAAACGGTTGAAACTGTCACATGTCTGTGTCCCGCGCTGGTGGGATCTGAGAAGGTATCCGCGAGATGTTAACCCCGTCCTGCTCTCTGTGGTGCTGAGTGTTTGCTTGGTGTGTACTTCTGACCTGGAGCTTGTTGTAAATACTGTTTTTAGTACTATGATTATTACTATGATGATGATTATTCTCAGAAATGTTGTACTCATGAGCAGGAGTCCTAAAGGAGAGAGATAGGCACCTTCCCTCTGGAGCGGGGCTGCGGCGCCCACCCCACGGCGCAGCGCTGGTCCCAGGGATGGCACAAAGATGTTCATGCTCCCGTCTGTGATTGGGCATCAGTGCCTGTGTGAGGGCTGTGCCCTGCAGCCGAGGGGTGAGAGCGAGGTGCTGAGGGCTCGGCGGGCTGAGGCTGTGCAAGGAAGGGGCTCACGCAGGGGTGAGCCTGGGGAGCCTGCTGGTCCCACGCCACTGGGTTGGTTCCACGAGGGTCAGGGGCTGTGGCTGCGGGATGCATTGCTGCAGGCTGAGTCATGCATCGGTGACAGTGGGGACTGGCATGCACATGTGGCCAGGTGCTGCCCTGCCACGCCATGGGTGGGTGCTCCCCAGGCAGCTTGCCCCTCAGACCGCTGCCAGGCTGAGCCTTTCCTTGTCTCATCAGTCCTGAGCCATACAACTGCTGTGCTGTAACCCAGACATGGGGTTACCTTCGAGTCAACCTTCTGGAGACAGTTCACGACCACATGAACCCTACACCAGGGCCAGCTGCTATTGCTGCCCATTACGTGGGGGTGAGCATCCATGGCAGGGGTTCTGCCCCGCTGCACACTCTGCACGTGCAGGATTGCACACGTGGGATCGGGGTTTGCACACACACTGTTGTGCTACTGGGAGCGAGGCAGGGAATGGCTGCTCGTGGTGCTGGAGGTTTCTCGTACCCAAAGCAGGGGCTGGGGGTCCCATCAGCAGAGCCCACCGCTGCCTGTGGGTCCCCCCGCGCACGTTCCATCCTCAGCCGGGGGTGGTTGTTGTGCAAGAGAAGTGACGATGAAAAACAAGAAAGAAAAAGAAAGAAACTGGGTCTGACCCCCATGTGTGCCCATCTCTCTCCGCGAGTTGGTTGTTTGAGTTCTAAGGCTCCTGTGTGTATTGTGGGAATACCAATAAAACGCGTTAAACAGAACACGAACCTCAAGGTTTTACAAAAGAGAATCCAAGCCTCTGTATGTTAAACGAGTACTTTGCACCTGTACAAAAGATGCACAAACCAAACCCATCCTTTATCGCCATTCTCAGAGGAAAAAAGAAGTAATAAAATGCTCGATGCAGGTACCACCCCAAGCCCTGCGCTTAGAGGTGAGGGCATGCAGCAGCGTAACAGAGGACAAGCAAAAAGTTATGAGACGATTGCAAATACAATAAATCCAGTTCTGGAAAAATGTGTGAGCTTCCTTTTTTTTTTCAACAATCCCCCACCCTCCACCTCTTGCGTAATGTTTCCTAAAGGCAGCACAGCCCCCCCACCCCGCCCCGGGGCAGCATCTCAGCAGAGCCCTGGTGTGAGATGCTCCCAAAATGTTCCCAGTGCTGTGGCATTCAGCTCAGTGCCCTTTGTGATGCCCTTAGGTGCTGCCCTGTGGAATCTGCACTGCTGCCTTAGGGGTCCTTCAACAGAACGGGCAGTGCCCACCACCCCCAGCCCCTCTGGCCCCATAGGAACGTTCTCAAAGCAGCATCCTTGGGGACTGCCCCGTGTTTTGGACCCCTATCCATATTTCTGTGCTCTTCCCACGTGCACAGGATGCCACCATCCACACAAACAGGAATTCTATTTTTGCAGCGTGACCTTGGCAGTTTGGAAGATAAGAGCCCAACTGGGAACGCAGCGCAGCTCATTGCTCAGAGGTTCACTACCTGCAGCTCAGGGCGTGGGGACCTGTAATAACGTGGTGATCTGTCCTATGTAAAACAGAGACGGAGTGCACCCGTTCCCCGTAAGGCAGAGCCCTCATCCCAGCTGAGCTTGTAGCAAAAGAGAGATTTTGCTTCCTAGGAGACCACAGACCATGGACCCGCTGCTGCAGGCTTGCATTTTGTTACTCTCTTTATTACACCTCTGTCATTGGCCACCACAGGGGGTGGTGGCAGGGGGAGGCTCCCATGGAAAGGGGCTTTGTGATGTCTGCTGGGTGAATTGGCACCGCTGGGTGATCCGTGAGGAGAAGCAAAATAAATCTGATGGGTGGCAGCCCCGTCCACAGCATCAGAATGCGATGGTGCCAAGCCGTGCTATGAGTCTGTGAGTCTATGAGACTCTATGACACCCACTGGGGAGGTGACACCCACAGGAGAGGTGTCCTGAGCTGCACAAAGCACTCCCACAGACACGGCTGCTGTCTCCTCCAGGTGCAAAGCACACATTTCTATCTCCGTTTCGATAACGCATTGCTGATAAAAACAGTGGAAGAGTTTTCGGAGGACTTATCTCTTCAGACCTCAGGATCAGTGGCGGAGCAGCACGGCACAGCTCTTGCAGGGCCGTGAGCACTGAGGAAATGAGGATTGGAAAGCAGCTGCCTGCAGCCAGGCACAGCTCTGACACCAGGAGCTCAACGGTGGCACCTTGGGGTCTCCCCTGAAGCGCTGCGTGCCCTGCACAGTGTACTTGTTCCCTATATCCAGTCTCAATTTCCCCTCTTTCAGCCTGAAACCGTTTCCCCTTGCCCTACCACACAGATTCTGTTAAAGTGTCTGTCCCCTTCCTTATAGCCCCTTTAGATGCCAAGAGGCCGCTCTCAGGTCTCCGTGCAGCCCTCTCTCCTCCACGCTGCACAGCCTCAGCTCTCTCAGCCTGTCCTCGTAGGGAGGTGTTCCATCCCTTGGAGCATTTTTGTGGCCCTCCTCTGGACACACTCCAACAGATCCACGTCACTCCTGGGGTGAAGTCTCCCCTCGTGGATGCAGTGCATTAGGGGAGGTCTCACAGCACAGAGCACAGGGGCAGAACCACCTCCCTGCCCTGCTGGCCGTACTGCTTTGGGTGGAAAATCCACGCATAAGCACTGCTCTGCACTCCTGAATGGAATGAATGCATGGAAGTGCATGCACATGCACCAGTAGGGAGGGAGGAAGATAGATATGCCCAGCACTCTGCTGCACTTGGCTCCGGTGCACACAAGGCCTCGGGATTTGGGTACATATGCTCCCCATGCACACCATGCCCCGGGCTAGGGGGTATGCACAAGGCTGAGTGCATTTGGGAGCAATGGCAGCATGCACAGAGCGTGTGCATGCAGGAGGCTGGGTACATGCACGGCTCCCTAGGGTCACGCAGGGCACGGGGGCATGCACGGTTAGTGCACGGAGATGCGGACGGGGCGGAGGGAACACACAGGGGGCCAGGAAAGGCATGGAGACGGAGGGGGAAACACACAGCGGGCCGGAAGGGACATGCAAGGCCGGGGAAGGAGCAGGGAGAAACATGCAAAGCTGCAAAACTACAAAGCTGCAAAACTACAAAGCTGCAGAACTACCAAGCAGCAAAGCCGGGGCACTCTGCAGCGCACACCCGCCGCGCGATGCGTCCTACAGGCAGCGGCGCGCGCCGTGCCCCCGGCTGCCCCCGAGCACCCCCTCAGCCGCGCATGCGCACTGCGCCGCTCCGCCACTTATTTCGCAGGCGGCTCGGGCCGCGGCGCTGCGCCAAATAAGTCCCGAGAGTGGAGCCGGGGCCGTGCGCCTGCGCGCCGCGAGCCGGGGTGGGGGGGG